>NC_088782.1:600000-900000 GCF_958450345.1 Calliphora vicina
GTTCTGTTCTTGTAATATATTTAATATATTTATATGTATTTTACCAACAAATTGTACATAAAGTTTTGAAAACACATTCATAATCCTGGAGTTTTAATAAGTAATTAAATAATCTGACTTTTTTTGATAAGTATCTAAATTACATTACGCTCAGTACCTCCCACCTACAATTTTAATTTTACTGTAAAAATAAGAGAGATTGAATATAGTTAACCCACACCTCAATGTCACTGAAGTTCCAAAAAATTTGCATTTTTAAGTTTTTCAAACATTTGTTCTTTTATATACTCGTATTATCGAATTATCGTTTAAAATGTTAATTGCTATGGTTTATCTAGTTTATGAATACGAAATTACCCAATATTAACACAACATATTAACGTCACTTTTCGAAAAAAAAAAAAAATTAATAAAATCAAAACATTAATTTTGTAACAAAATTCTAAACATGCAACCGATTCGCATCTGTATGATTTTGGGGCAAAAATAAATTCGAAATATGTTTTGTTTTTATGTGCGTATTTCAATTTTACTTGTACTCATACTTTGTGAGACCAATAAACAGACATGAATTTAGATTTTTTTTATACATATTTTTTTAATTTAGAACTGAAGTTGTACGTACGTATTTCCGCCTTATGGTTAATGTATGTATGTGAACAAACACATATACATCGCTCACTCACACATTCCGTTCAGTACATTTGTGGTATGAAAAAGTATGTTGGACTTTTACGCCCTTTTTCCACACATTTGCCCCATGTTGAACATTAAACCTCCAGTTGTGTGTGGGTCTTTGCGTTTCTTATAAGTTGTTTTTTTTCTTTTCTTTTATTTTATTTTATTATTTCTATTATTACATTTGCGGTTATTTATTATTTCAATTTCTGCACACAAAATTCAATTTACAAAAAAATAAAAACAGAGGCTGATAAAAATGAAGCATATGCAGTTACTACAGGGGACATACAAATGTACATATGTATTCATAATATGTATATCGACAGCAGAAATTCAAAACAACATTAATTTACTCAAACAATTTGTTTAAAATATTCATGCTGCCGTTAAGCTAAGATTTTTCATTAAATTGGCAAAAAAAAAAAAAAAAGTTACAAAATTATTTCAAATTTTTTGTTAGTTATATGGTTTTGCATATCAGCTAACGTTATGAATTTTTAATTGTATTGGTCTTATATATTTGCAATTAGTTTGAATATACATACATAAATGCATACAATATAGTACATAAGTTCATACATATTTATGTCTTTATACAAATCAACTTCATCATAAATTAATGAATTGCATATTCATATACATACATACATACATACATATGCCTGTTGTATGATGTACAGTGGTGGTCAAAACATATGCAACCAGAAACAGAATTTTACAAAAGTGGTTTAAACTAGTTTAAGATGTAAACAAAAATATTCATTTGCTTATAATATTTTTTAATTAATGCTTTAAAAATAAGAATATGAAATTTAATTCAGAATTGTTTGCATTGAAAAGAAAAAAAAATTAAAAAACTACGTATGGGTTGATATTTCATTGGTCAAAACATATGCAACTAATTGCTTTTAAAACATTTCTGTCAATAAAACTTAATATTTCGTGGCAAATCCTATATTTTCAATGACGGCCTTACATCGGCAAGGCAGTGAAGCTATCAAATTGGTAATAAAATTTGCAGGAATAGCGTTCCAAGCATCTACCAATCCTTGAAACATAATATCTGAATTAGTGCAATTTTCGGGGTCGATTCTTTGATTAACGATTTCCCAAATATTCTCAATGGGATTTAAATCTAGTAATTGTGGTGCCCATTCCATTACCGAAACTCTTTCTTGTGCTAACCACGATTTAACAACATGTGAAGAGTGCTTGGGGTCGTTATCGTGCTGAATAACTCATCGAAGAGGCATATTATCCTCAGAATTTGGAAGCATTACTCTTTCTAAGATGTCTCTATAGATAAATCCATCCATTATTTCATTAATTTAGAGCGATGGGACAACTCCAGCAGCAGAAAAACAACCCCCATACCATTACGTTGCATCCTGCATGCTTCACCGACGTTTTCCCTCTTCGATGAGTTATTCAGCACGATAACGACCCCAAGCATTCTTCACATGTTGTTAAATCGTGGTTAGCACAAGAAAGAGTTTCGGTAATGGAATGGCCACCACAATTACTATATTTAAATCCCATTGAGAATATTTGGGAAATCGTTAATCAAAGAATCGACCCCGAAAATTGCACTAATTCAGATATTATGTTTCAAGGATTGGTAGATGCTTGGAACGCTATTCCTGCAAATTTTATTACCAATTTGATAGCTTCACTGCCTTGCCGATGTAAAGCCGTCATTGAAAATATAGGATTTGCCACGAAATATTAAGTTTTATAGACAGAAATGTTTTAAAAGCAATTAGTTGCATATGTTTTGGCCAATGAAATATCAACCCATACGTAGTTTTTTATTTTTTTTTCTTTTCAATGCAAAAAATTCTGAATTAAATTTCATATTCTTATTTTTAAAGCATTAATTAAAAAATATTATAAGCAAATGAATATTTTTGTTTACATCTTAAACTAGTTTAAACCACTTTTGTAAAATTCTGTTGCTGGTTGCATATGTTTTGACCACCACTGTATGTGTATTTATTTACATAAATATTTATGTATGAACATATTTACATTGTACAATATGTTTATTTGCCATTTGTGGGTCTGAGTTTCTTTATATTCTTCTTTGGATTTCTGATTGCGCTACAATTAATGCATATGTCCAGTCCAGTACTCTGAAGAAATGCATTTTTCATTTGTGTTTTTTGCACAAATAGTACGAACTCGAGTATAGTCAGGCTGATTGCGTATATGTATGTATATGGTTGCGGCAAATATATCATGTTCTATGTAATTATTAATGTTCTCGAAAACGACTTGAATATACCCTTCACTTTCGTGAGAAGGGTATATATAAGTTTGTCATTCCGTTTGTAATTTCTACATTTTTCATTTCCGACCCTATAAAGTATATATATTCTGGATCCTTATAGATAGCGGAGTCGATTAAGCCATGTCCGTCTGTCTGTCTGTTGAAATCAATTTTCTGAAGACCCCAGATATCTTCGGGATCCAAATCTTCAATAATTCCGCCAGACATGCTTTCGAGAAGTTTGCTATTTAATATCAGCAAAATCGGTCCATAAATAACGGAGATATGAGCAAAAAACCGGGACAACCTCGATTTTTGACCTATTTTTGATCTAAATCTGGATTACTAAGTCATTAATATAGACAATATGGATATCTAATGGACAAAGTCCATTGCAACGATGTAGATAATAGGGTTTTTACACTAGCGCACATCTAACATCTAGCATCAATTTGCAAATATGTTAACATCTTCCCATAAGAATTACACAGGGCTGAGTGCCAACATCTTTAAAAAATGTTCCTATCTCGATTATTTTAGTGTCACCACTAATAAAATTGCATTTATATTAAAAATAATGTAAACAAATATTTGTATAATGTATAATAATAATTTTATTTATTTGAAATGTGTTTGTGAAATTATTTTCTTATTTAATTTGATAGTATAAAAAAGAAAACCAGTCTCAATTCATTTTGTTTTCATTAAAACAATATGATTTTTAATATTTTTGCAATTTTACTGATGTAGATGTTAGATGTTGCAAGTTGAACAAATCTTTCAAGTTTTCAACATCTTTCATACGTTTCGCCAAAATGTACGTAAGTGTAAAAACCTTATAAGGCTATAGTAAGTTGGACCTACAATGGGTCAAAATCGGGAAAAATATTTTTTAACCCGAATTTTTTTTCATCAAAAATTTTTTTTTTCATAAATTAAAAAAAATTTTTAAGAAAATTTGTAAAAAACTTTTTTTAAAAAAAATTAAAAAAAACTTTTTTTAAAAAAAATTAAAAAAATTTTGAAAAACAATTTAAAAATAAAATTAAATTTTGTTTCCCTAAAAATATTTAAACAAATTTATTTTAAAGTATAATTTGGTGAAGGGTATATAAGATTCGGCACAGCCGAATATAGCTCTCTTACTTGTTGTTAAATAGATTTTATTTATTTTAATAACAACTTGCTTTCGTCAATAATGTTTTGACTTTATATGTATGTATGTTGATGTTTTGAATAAATATTGTTAATGTTCTAATCATGAAATGATCACAAATACTCCATAATATGAATATTTTTATAAATTATATTATGGTTGAGCTTGAATCATAATATGATCATATCCGCTATCATGTTTCAAAATAATCATATTAGCGGTGTAAGTGTAACATGGTACGTAATGTTCAAGAATATAGCAAAATATGTCCTAATTTTGTAATTGTTTTTGCGTAAAAATGTTTTTTCTTTGAAAATTTTTTAGCGTTTGTTTCCGATATTTCAAGCACTTGTGGAATGTTTAGTTCTGTTTTATGAAATTCAATTTTTAAACAGAAACGAAAAATTCGTTTTGGCATCAGTATTGTCGTATGTAAGTAGTTTTTATACCCTTCACCATGAGTTGCAGGGGTATATATAAGTTTATCATTCCGTTTGTAATTTCTACATTTTTCAGTTGCATCCAAATAACTTACATACATGATTCTTACACCGATATTTCAAATTCTCCCGGCTGGGTTGCTTTAAAATCGAGATAATCGGAAAAAACAATAACAACCTCGGGTTTTGAGCTATTTTTTTATCTATATCTGGATTAGGCAATATGAATATCCAATAATATATATTTCAAAGACATTTGTAATGGCGTATATAAAGCCAAAGTTAATTGGACCTACAATGGGTCAAAATCGGGAAAACAAAGAAACACTTTTTGTTATAAAATTTTTTTCACTAATAAATTCAAACTTTTTTTGTAATAAAATTTGCCATCAAATTCATTTCGCTAATAAATTAAAAAAAAATATATTTTTTTTTTAAATTTTGTTTACCTAAAAATATTTAAAATTTTTATTTTAAAGTATAATTTGGTGAAGATTATATAAGATTCGACACAGCCGAATATACATAGCTCGCTTACTTGTATTATATTAAGACTTTTTAATTGGATATGTATTTATGTAGAAATGAGGAAATGCTGGACGAAGACATTGGAAAATCACATGAATCGACCTAAAATAATGTGCTTTTCAATTATTTTGGAGCAATTTTTTGCCTGCCCATTTAAAAAAAAGAAGTATGTTCATTTTTAAATGATAAAAATAAAAATTTCATAAAAAGAAAAGTTGTTTCTATACACATATGTATGTACATAAGTTACGATATTAATAACTCATAAAATAACAATTTCAGCCACATGTTGAATTTGTTTTTATAGTGGTCACCTATCACACCCAAATGTTTAACATTTACAGATGTACTCGTACTACTTTGAGACAATGGGACTCAAACTAATTGGTGCATATGTGGCAACAACATGAATAATAATGACAGCAGCAACAACAACACAAACTGTAAACAACAAACTCTGGAACCAAAAGACAAAACCAAAAAAAGAAAACTTGCATGCGTAAAAAGCACTCACTCGCTTAGTTACAGCTAGACCTAAATAAGAGCGTTAAGCGTTTATTTGTCAAAAAACTGTCATATGGCCAAGCATACAGAAATAACGCTGCGGCACTTTTCTACTTTATTTAACTGAGTACATATAATTTAAAATTTTAAACAAACTATTTGAAATTGTTGACAATTTTTTGTGCACAACTGAATTTGTCTCATGCGGACGGACAGCAACGTTATATTGCTATATTTATGTGCGCACACAAAATTGTTCGCTGAGTGAACAAATTGATTTCCGGTCAAGAGGGGGGTGGGGTAGATATGCCACTTTAGCGTTAACACTCAGAAAATGTAAAGTTTGACGCTATTATTTAAGTAAGGCTGTAAGGGAGTGAGTAAATATGATGTCGTGAATGTACTATAAACGTGAGTAGTCTTGTCTTGTGTTTTTTTTTTATATATATTACATACATATCGTATGTATTTATGTTGTTCCGTGCATGGCAATTACTTTATTTATGTTTGTGATTTACTTAAAAGCAACAGCTAGACAGACAGAATTGGAAGGACGGACATAGAGGCATATAATTCAAAGTGGGTCGTTGTGGTACCGGCTTTATATTACTTGTATCTAAATATTTAGTTGATGTTGCCATTGTAAATTAACCGAAAATTTATGAAAACAACAACAGCAACATTAACAAGAAGTAAAAGAAATAATAAAAGTTTCATACAGTGTGTGATGCAGAAAAACAAGTCTCCAGCAATGACTTTCAAGTTCATGGATACGAACGATGTTTCTTTAAGAAAAACTTTTCCAAAAAAAGAGAGAGTGTAGGTCTGATAAAATAGTATAAATAAAAAATGTACATACATACATACATTTATTTATTTATTTATGTATTTATGTATACGTACATATGTATGTATATTGCAATTACAAAAACTGAATATGTACATGTACTTTATGATGTACTTTATTTTTAATTTCAGCAGATTTTTGAAAGAATAATTTATTTTTGTGAAGTGTGAAGTTTAATGTTCCTTTAACTATGGACGTCAGAGTATAAACTGTCAAAAGGATGTACATACATATGAATTAATGTATACATATAAATATATTTGTAAATAGTTATTATAACATTGCGTGTGTTTGTTAAACAAACATGTGTTGGTTCAAAAACTTACTTATTTAAGTGTAAGATGTCACTTATATGTATGTACATCCCACACTATATGCGTAGATGTGATTGGAATAGAAGCTTTATTTTTGCAATTGACGTGAAAACATTTTTTTTTGTCTTTAAGGTTTTGTATACAAAAAAGCCTATTAGTATTAATACAACAAATAAGATACAGTAGCCCAATAAAGTCTACATACAGGAATTCAAATTAAATTTCTTTCGTTGAAAGCTGTATTTGTAAGTTAAAAGTAATGAAATATATTTGTTAAAAAAATAAATTCACACCAAAAAAAATTAAAACAACATCACTTAAGTCGGGTTTAGCAACATTTCCTATCACGTCCAAAATGTCATCGTTATTAGAATTTTTGATTCTGAGTCAAATAACATAATAATTTTTACTGTATGTAGACTTTCTTGGGCTACTGTATATCAGAGTTAATGAACATTTAAAGAATCATAAGGCTTTCTATATGTATGTATAGCAAAGATATATTAAGTAGGAATAAAATATTCGAAAATTATTCGAATAATAGAAGAAAAGGTATATTTTTAATTCGAATGAATAACATTTTTCAATTTAGAATAATCGAATAAATTTATTTAAACTAAAGCTAGGTACTCTGTTCAAAATTTCGTGCGAAATGCTGTCAAACTACATATAAAATATTTGGAATGAAATATATGCGAAATAATTTCGCAAAAGTTGTACTCTGTTTTTTATTGTGGAAAACATGTGAAATAATCTGGCAACCTTATTTTTTCACACGAAATAACATACGCAGCACTTCTTTCGCACGAAATTAAAAGCAACAGCGAGCTGCCAAGCTGCATATAAAATTTTTCGCATGAAAAAACCATGATTTTTCGCAAATATGAACAGAGTACTAGGCTTAAAATTAAAAAAAATGAAGAAAAATTTCTCAAAGATGATCAGTTCATCATGAAACTTAAAAAGAACACCTTGCGCCAACTAAAGCTCTACGTAAGGTTAAAGTATATTCTCTAGAGTTGTAATGAATTTCCAAATCCTTATACGAATTTAAAAATACTTTGGAATCTAAAGACTTCGTATTCATCGTAGTCAAATGAATTGAGTTTAACTACGTTATTAAATATACTTTTTTTTTTTTTTAATTTTAACCAAAAAACGTAAATCATAAATTTGTTCAGGACATTTTGGAAAATTTTGAAATTTAAAGAGTGAGTCATAAAAAACTTATACACACAAATTATTATTTTTTATATCACGTTATCTTTTAAAAATATGTCAGATATTATCTTTTCTAAATCATGAATTTTCCGAACCGAACCGAACACTTATTTCTATCAAAAAAGCAGCTCGCAAAGTTAAATGCTCTGATTCTTTTGTGCGCAGAGCCAAATCTAATGCTGGGTTGAAGTCGTATAAAGTTAGAAGCAAAACAACGAGCAAACAAATTTTATAAAAAACAAGTAAGAGTGCTATATTCGGCTGTGCCGAATCTTATATACCCTTCACCAAATTATACTTCAAAATTTTAAATATTTTTAGGTAAACAAAATTTAATTTTTTTTTAGTTGTTTTTTTTCATTTTTTGGAAAAAAATTTATTTAAAATTTTTTTTTTTTTAAATTATTTTTTTTTTTTTAAATTTTAAAAATTTTTTTTTGGTTTTTTAAATTTTTTTTTTTGAAAAAAAAAATTCGGGTTAAAAATTTTTTTTCCCGATTTTGACCCATTGTAGGTCCAACTTAATATGGTCTTATATACGTCGTTGCAAATGTCTTTGAAATATCTATCATTAGATATCCATATTGTCTATATTAATGTCTTAGTAATCCAGATATAGGTAAAAAATTGGTCAAAAATCGAGGTTGTCTTGGTTTTTTCCTCATATCTCAGCCATTTGTGGACCGATTTTGCTGATTTTAAATAGCAAAATTCTCGAAAGCATGTCTGACAGAATTATTGAAGATTTGGATCCCGGAGATATCTGGGGTCTTCAGAAAACTGATTTCAACAGACAGACAGACGGACAGACAGACAGACGGACATGGCTTAATCGACTCCGCTATCTATAAGGATCCAGAATATATATACTTTATAGGGTCGGAAATGAAAAATGTAGAAATTACAAACGGAATGACAAACTTATATATACCCTTCTCACGAAGCTGAAGGGTATAAAAATACACTTGTTGTGTGATGGATGATGAAACTTCTGTACTGTCATACTATACACAACTTCCGATTTCAAGATTTTTATGTGGCCCAAGAAGTCAAATCCACCCAACTGTATAGAACTTTGACTTATGGAAAGGTATTGGGCTCAATTAAAAAAAGAAATTAAAGAACACAGAAAAGGTATCACAGGACATGTCCGATTTTAAGCGTTAGTGAACCACCTCGTCCAAAAACTTTAAAAAAAAACCAGCTATAATATCTTTAATGGGAGAATTTCCGGAAAAAGTGAATAAATTTATAAATACCGAGTAATATACAAATATTTTAATGTTTAATGATGAATTTGCACAATATTTGAATAAATTTATGTATTTTTGAGAATTTTTCTATTGAACGGTTTAAGTTTTATTAAAGTTAATACAAGTATAAGTATTTGTTGACTCACTCTCTATGTCCGTCCGTACGTATGGCTTAATGGGAAGGACTTAGGTTGATTACATTTTCTCCATGTATTCTCTGTTGATGTTTGTTATTAAAAATGGGTAAAGTACATACTATATGATATACATATATACATATAGTATATATCTTTTGCTCCCGATAACATTTAAATGTAAGGTGAAATTTACCACTGTCATTTTCTATTAATAGAATTGGTGATTACATAAGATTTGGGATAGCCGACTAAAAAAATCTTACTTGTTTAATGTAGTTTATATATAAGCAACTTTTATTATTTACTGGCTGACCCAACAGACGTTGTCCTGTCCAACTTAGATAAATCGAAAGTGGGCGTGGTAAATATTTTTTCAGTAAAAACATAAATTGGATTACAACGAATATTTAAAAAAAAATTAGCCATATCTGTGCATCCGTTTTCTAATTTTACATAAATCGAAAAAAGTGGGCGTAATAGTGGTCGTGGTCAATTTTTCTTTTCATAAAAACCTAAGTTGGACTATGACGAACATTCTAAAAAAAATTGTGCAAATCGGTGCAGCCGTTCTCAACTGATGCAATTACCAACGAACGATATTTGATAAAAATTTATATAGATTTTGTAAACAATTATAACCCATTTTCTTTCCTAGCAAATATTGATGTATTTCTAAAAAAAAAAAATAAAAGTATTATATAGAATTGAACAGAAATACCTACAATTTTACATGAAATTTGATAAACAACAATATTATTTAATATTATATTATTATATAGATTAATACAAGTTACAAGTTAATGAGATTAGTATCCAATTATTTTAATAAAATCTTAAGCAATTAAATTTCCAAATGTGTAAAGAAAGCGTTGATTTATGTACATTAGGGTGGCCCCAAAATTAAAGTTGCGGATGTTCCCGCCTAAAATGAAAATTTGATTCATTCTAAGACTACGTTTTGAAATTTTTTCGTCCTGGGGTCAATATTTGGCGAGCTGGATCGAAGGATAAAAAGGTCCTTTTTTGAGGTTTTTTACATTTTTTCCATATTGCTTCCAAAGGAAGTATATGTAAATTTGGTATCATATGAAAGGTCTTTGAGAGACGCATTCAATTGGTTATAAGAAATTTAAAAAAAAAATATTTAATTTAAAAATTTTAAAAATTTTCGACAAAATTTTATTTTTTTTTATTTTTTTCATAGAATTTATTCAAATACATAGATGAAATTTCTTGATCATAAACATCATGTAATTTCACCGAAATGGTTTTACTCGTTTTTTAAAATTCAGTCCAGTTCAATGTTTATTCAAATTTGTTTAAACCTAATTTCATCCCTATCTGACAATCTCTGTATACTCAATTCATAGTATGTAATGGGCATCAAAATAACTCAAATTTTATAAGCTTTCCATCGATGTATAATTTCGTATACTTATTTTTGTTACACTACGAATATTTAAATTTAAGCTAAAACATTTACTATACATCGCGCTATAATGATTATTTTAATGTTATTCCTTTGGAATGTGTTTATTTTAAGCAACATGTAAAAAACTGCTTATTACATATATTTTTACATTGTTTAGTAAATTGTTTGCTAAATGAGAAATATTAATTAACAGTTAAAACTTAAAAATATAAATAAACTGACCGTCAACTAAACTGCAAAAGAGCATAACAACACTTTTTAAAATTTTTCAAGAGAGACAAAAAAATAAATATGTAGTATGAAAACTATTTTTGTTATAAAAATGATTTGTTATTACATTTATTATCTCCCAACCTACACAATCATGTCTGATATGCCCTTTGAATTTTTCTTTAATAAAATTAAAATAAATAAAATTGGTATTGTTGACAACAGTGTTCTAAAATGTGTTATGTTGCAATGTATTATTTCCAATCAAAATCTAAAATCTTATTTTTTTTTGGTTGTTATGCCCTTTTGATTTTAAGGTGACCTTAATAAGATTTTTTTTAAAAAATAAAAAAAAGCGAAAAAATTGTCTCTTAAAATTTTACTAGTTCTCAATGATTTTATACAAATTCTTCATTACTTTAAAAATAAACGACAAAAAACAACAACATTCAAAAGCAAATTATTATTATTATTATTAATATTATGGAATAATGTTTTAGCTTAAATTTAAATATTCGTAGTGTAAAAAGAAAAAGTATACGAAATTATACATCGATGGAAAATTTGAGTTCTTTTGATGCCCATTTCATACTATGAATTGAGTATACAGAGATTGTCAGATAGGAATGAAATTAGGTTTAAACAAATTTGAATAAACATTGAACTGGACTGAATTTAAAAAAACGAGAAAAACCATTTCGGTGAAATTACATGATGTTTATGATCAAGAAATTTCATCTATGTATTTGAATAAATTCTATGAAAAAAATTAAAAAAACTAAAATTTTGTCGAAAATTTTTAAAATTTTTAAATTAAATTTTTTTTTTTAAATTTCTTATAACCAATTGAATGCGTCTCTCAAAGACCTTTCATATGATACCAAATTTACATATACTTCCTTTGGAAGCAATATGGAAAAAATGTAAAAAACCTCAAAAAAGGACCAAATATTGACCCCAGGACGAAAAAATTCAAAACGTAGTCTTAGAATGAATCAAATTTTCATTTTAGGCGGGAACATCTATACCTTATTTTTTCTCCATACAAACGGGGCCACCCTAATGTACATACATAATTATATAATTAGCTCAACGAGTTGCAACAATGTTCATTGATTGCATTTATCCATTTCTTTATGTATAAAATAAATTATTAACAAATTTGAAAAAAAGAAATATTGTACTCGTAGTTTTACTATTTTATGGTCTATTAGTTTTCACATAAAAAGACAAAATACCTAAGTAAGAAATTATAGTTTTTTTTTTTTTTTTTTTTTAAAATTGCAGTTAAAATTTACGAGCCAAACAAAAAACAGTGTTTTTACTTTGTTTATGAATTATTTAACTTACGAATATTTGAATGTTTAATTTCCTGCTTTTATTGTTTTTATATTTTAAGTGGACAAATGTTAAAAAAGACCATTTAAAATATAAAATTCAAAAAGAATTTGGGTTTGTTTCGTATTTTGTTTTTTTTTTTTTTTTTAATTTTTAACAATTTGTGTTAATAACAAGTCCCTCTAAAGCTAAAGAACTTTACGCTTCATTACCAGGCAACAGTGGTGGTATTTAAAACAAACAAAAAAGCAATCAAAAGAATAGGTATGAATGATCAGTGACTGACTGACTGACTGACTACCAATCGACAAACAGGCAGCTATTGTAATTTGTTGTTAATTATTTGGTAGTTGATGAAAAACTCATACAAAGTCCATTAAAATATTTCACGAACTAGTTGGGTACTCATTCATTGTAATGGGACGACGACGCAGCAGTAGAAAATACTTGGTTAATTATTTTCAGCATTTTTGTGATTTTTATTTTCGTAATACATACATAAATATATTTATACTTAGTTGGTTGTTAATAAAGTTAAAATAAGTAAATAAATAATATTACAGCAACTTTTAAAAACGAAGAAGATACAAAAACTCAGACTTGATAAAACTCGCGCCACATGCAACCACACCACTCACACATGAATCGTGTTGTGAAAGCCAATGTGCATTTAACGTTAAATGATGAATGATCACGTTGAGTATAACCAACAAATTTTACATTCACAAAATATATTTCTTTTCATATGGGGCCTTTAAGTTCTCTTCAATTTAAACTCTACCTTAGCCTACCAAATAAAATCATTAAACATTAATACATTCATTTAGACAAATCGTAATACTACCCAAACGAACAAAGCAATTGAATTTGATCGCTAACTTTATGCAAATATTTCTCTTACAAAACATTCGATAACAACTGTCGCAAACTATTCGAAAAATGTTCACCTGTCACTCAGTTTGTGGCAATAAAACATTCATTCTAGAGTATTCGAGAACAATATCAATAATGAATCATTTGCAATATCAATCGAGATTTGTTTAATATTACAATTATTCGCTATTTTAAATATTCTCCACAATATCTCTGATAACCACATTCGTCTTGGACTTTTAAACACCGACCCATACATACATCAGGCTTCTCTTCTATTTTCGGAATGAATATCTTCTAGTACTATGTATTTTAAATCATGGCCATTCGCTGCATTACTACTCATTAAAACAAAGATGGCGATATCACGACGATATTTTCTAATAATAACTAGAATAAAAAAGCTTGAGAAGCACTGCTTTATATTGTAGAAATTACAAATTGAACGATAAACTTGTATATACCCTTACCACTGATGGCGAAGGGTATAAATCTAATTTTTTACATTATTTCGATAAAGCTGTAAACATCTTCTGCCTTCGAAAATATTATTTACAAACTGCCAACTAGATTTTTAAAAAAAAAAACTAAAACTCAGAAGTTAGTTTTACTTATTATTAACCAATTTTCCAATAAATTTAATAGAACAACTTATTTTTTTTACAGATCTAGTTTATTATTTGCGTACAATAGTTTGGTTACACTAGTGAAGATGATTACAAAATTTAATATTCGAAAATGATACCTGTGCTATTCTTTAAAGCGGAGATTCCCATAATGCTCATATTCAGTCATTAAGGACATATATATCTCGTTTGTACGGAAAGTAAAATTTTGTACATTTACAAGTTAATAAATACTATATTTTTTTGGAATTTGTATTTATGAAGAGTAGCTTGATTGTTACATGCATGAATGTTTCATTATTGTTTTGTTGTTGTGACCCCAATGACCTATATATAGGACGACTTAAAAAAACACTTTTTTCAATAAATTTTTAAAAAACTATAATTGCACGGTTTTTTATTTCTCATTTGCTTCCAAAATAATATAAAAGTACTTTTAAAATGATCAAGATCAAGCCTTCGGCATATCTGGGTTAAAATTGGGTACCTGCATTTTTTGGCATGATATTTTCACGATTCTTTACTTAATTTCTTTTAACTAGGTTATAGATTATAAATCTTTATAAATTTATACATACATATTTTTAATATAATGAAAGGATGCATCACAGGCATTGCAAGGATGATGAAAATCGACCTTTTTTGGGGTTTTCCCTATTATGTATAGTCACATAGTCATGTTATACATGACAACGGTAAAGGTGCACTATAGTGTACCCTTTCTTAGTTGGTATAAACAAATTAAATGTTAATCCACTTACTTGACTATGGCTTCCATAAAATATAGACAGACAACTAAAGGAAAAACTCAGAAATATAGCTCCATCAAAACTCCATAAAATTCATTCAACGCTTAACACAAACCGATTATCGAATTACACAACAACACTATGTATGTAATACATATGTATGTATGTATGTATATACATACAACCATAAATACAAATGTACAAAATATTTTAAGATTTTTATACCCTTCACCTTCGTGAGAAGGGTATATATAAGTTTGTCATTCCGTTTGTAATTTCTACATTTTTCATTTCCGACCCTATAAAGTATATATATTCTGGATCCTTATAGATAGCGGAGTCGATTAAGCCATGTCCGTCTGTCTGTCTGTCTGTCTGTCTGTCTGTCCGTCTGTCTGTCTGTCTGTCTGTCTGTCTGTTGAAATCAGTTTTCTGAAGACCCCAGATATCTTCGGGATCCAAATCTTCAATAATTCTGTCAGACATGCTTTCGAGAATTTTGCTATTTAAAATCAGCAAAATCGGTCCACAAATGGCTGAGATATGAGGAAAAAACCAAGACAACCTCTATTTTTGACCTATTTTTTACCTATATCTGGATTACTAAGACATTAATAGACAATATGGATATCTAATGATAGATATTTCAAAGACATTTGCAACGACGTATATAAGACCATAGTAAGTTGGACCTACAATGGGTCAAAATCGGGAAAAAAATTTTGAACCCGAATTTTTTAAAAAAAAAAATAAATTTTAAAAACAAAAAAAAAATTTAAAAAATTTAAAAAAAAAAAATTTTAAAATTTAAAAAAAAATTTTTTTAAAATTTAAAAAAAAAAAAATTTTTTAAATTTAAAAAAAAAAAATTTAAAATAACAATCGAAAACATTTTTTTTCCAAAAAATTCAAAAAACAACTGGAAAAAAAATTTAATTTTGTTTACCTAAAAATATTTAAAATTTTCAAGTATAATTTGGTGAAGGGTATATAAGATTCGGCACAGCCGAATATAGCACTCTTACTTGTTTTTTTTATTTTTGCCATTTCATGCTCCAAAGAATTGTGGTGTATCGCTAGATATTTATTCCTAATGTACACCACATCTTCTCGATAAACTATTTTGCGCTTTTTTGGTGTAGATTTTTGTTTTAAGTTTCTGTTTATTTGAAACACTTTGCTGTTGTTTAGCGGTTTTTTGGTTGTCTCTCTCTTTCATTCTCTGTTTATATTTTTGTAAAGAAAATATTTTGTCATGGACATGGATGGAGAACAGCGACCAAAACTAAATTTAATTTAGACTTGTCTTCAATTAAAAACTAAATAGGTACGTACACAATAAAATAAACAGCAACAACAAAAGCAAAAAATAAAAAATAATATTAAAACAATAATAATAGGGAAAAAAATAATGCTGACAGAGCAGAGCTTCTTCTTTGGACAATCTCAAATTCATTGTCATTTTGTTATTGTTCTGTTTTAGTATATTGTTTTTTGTTTTTGCTTTTTTATTTGTTGTTTTATATTAGTAGAGACAACACACACAAACACACAACTAAATAAATACAAATATGGTACTTAAATGTGGACACTTCAAATACATAGTTTCTTTGTGGCTCTTATAAGGCTGACTAAATTTCCAAGGCAATCCATGACAAGAAGAAGAAGAAGAGCAAATATTTTAAATATTCTTCTTAAATTTAGCCACAAGAATTTTGTTAATACATTCAGTATGTATTTCTGTTTTTGTATGCGTTTATTTTTAATATACCTACATAAATATTGATTTAAAAAATTGCAGTCTCCAGAATTCTGTGAAAATGTTTCCTATATTTACTATGTACAACGTATGTATGTACATAAATCATACGTAAACTTCCGGATGACAGAAAAATCGAGTTCATTCCGCTCTTCAACAGCAAAGTGTTAGAATTTGATTGTACGTGTTTATTTAAGATATTGGTTTTTTGTTCTCTTATTTTCTTCTTTTTTGTGGTTCAATGATATTTGACAACTACAGTTTGTCTAGCCACCATAATTTTATAAAAATAATTATAAATGTTTTATTTTAAACATGTGTCAAGTTTTTAATAAAAAAAATATTTATAATCCTTTAGAGAATTTGTAAAGAGTTTAAAAACTCTGAAATATTTATTTTGAGTAAAAAGTATTTACATATGTATGTATATTTAACAGAACAAAGTATTAACATTAATATTTAACAAGTTGAGAGTGCTATATTCGACTGAGTCGAATCTTATGTGAAGATGAAGTCCGAAATCTTTGAAACATACAACAGTATTTTTCATTAATTTAATATATTTTCTCATAGTTTCTAACTTACAGATTAAATCCAACATAAATTAGAGTCACTAGACTTTGTACATACTTATTTATAGCCTATAAATAATTGTGATAATACTTTTTGGTGGAAAATTATACGATGGAATACAAATTAAACCAAAATTTACCAATTTTTAAAAAGTTTATTTTTTTATTGATCCTGTGCGCTCATTAATAATGAGCGTTAATGTGTCATTAATCAAATACAATTTTGACAATACCACTTAAAAGATGTTGTAGTTTGCAACAGTTTAAGCTATATCTTGTTGATTGCTATTCAACAGGAATATAACACGACCTTCTTAAACTATCAAATAATTATAGTAAATTTTCGTGTAAATACAATTTCTTTATAAATGACACCTACGCACAGTGGAAAATTTTGGTAATTTTCGGATCAAAAATCTGTAACTTTTGAATGGATGAGTATTTCTGTAATACTTTTTCTCTGTTTAATAGTTGGGACTTTAAGCTTTAATTTGTATTTTCGAACATAAAAAGCGTATCATTCTAAAAAAAAGTTATGAACGCTTAAAAATAATTTTTTTTTTTTTTTTTTTTAATTTTTGTATAAAATTGAGTTGGTAAGAAAAGTAAAAGTGGTGTTTTTATGTATTTTCTCATTAGATTTATTGATTTCGCTGAGTACATTAGAAATTGTGTCAAAAAATTTCAGAACACGCACTCAAATTCAGAAGTTATTCCAAAAAACCGTTTTCAGTGATGTTCGTCAACTCAGTTTTTGCTTCTTTTGATATAAAAGCTTATACAAATTTATATCAATGTATAAAAAAATTTAGTTCTTAACAAAACACGGCTTTAATTATTCAAATCGGATGAAAATTGTAAAAGTCATTCAACTTTTCATTAACACCTCTTTTAGTATTTTCTCCCCCAGCGCATATAAATAAAAAACAAAAAACTATAACAAAATATTTGTACAATTTTTAATTTTCAAGGTATCCGCTCGAACTTTTTTCGATACAGTTTAATAACTTTTGCAAATATAAACCGATTTCAGCAAGTGATGTCTCGTTTATTTATACATAAAATTATATTTAAGAATCTGTGCAAAAAAAATTGGTTTTCACAGAAAAAATTCAAATTACTATTGTCCAATTTGAAAAATTACGAAAAAAAATAAAACAATATGCGAAACTTTTTAACAATAAACTTATATAATATCTTGGAATGTGCATTTTATGCATATATTTTATGAAAGCTTAATTCATTGTCTCTTCATAATTGTTTAAATTATATTCATGTAAAACTGTCAATATAAAAAAACTCATTAAATTCACAATTTATTGTTTTCAAACGAATAAATTTCAAATCTGCTAACAACATATACAAAACTCATAACCAAAATAGAATCTGGACAAGATGCCCTTTCCAACAAGCTATAACAATCTTAAAAAAAAAATAATTATAAATATTAAAAATACGCTCTTGAATATTGTATAATTTTAACTCCCCAAATCTTTAAAGTCGAATGTAGTGTGTTCTGTCGCCATTTTGGAATAGTTCTGTTGACATAGTAACTATTATTTCTGCAAATAATTATTGCTTGATATCTTAGCTTTACGATTTTTTTTTTAAATTTTAAAATTTTACAGGAGAGCGTAAAAACTGTTGAATTGATCGATAATTATTTTATTATTTGTCCATAAATAACTTCGACAGCTTCGTATAATTCTTTACGACAAATAACTAAGTTCTTCAAGGACAAATAATAAAATTATTATAGATCAATTCATTAGGTCTGACTGCAGATTTTCAATACTAAAATTATCATGAAGATGATTTAATGATTTTTTAACATTTAATGAATTTTCGTTTTGATTTATTGATAGCGGTGTCTATTTATGTCCACCTGTCATAATCAATAAGTTTTGAGGTATTTTGCCATTTCTCTATCTTACAAATTGTAAACACAATTCAAATTTTGATTAACAATAAATTTAGTTGTGACAATGAAACTGTATATTTAATGCAATGTTTATGCATTGTTAAAATTGAGGGCACCCTAATGTAATCATTTCAGTCGAATACTATAAATTTATTGTTTGACTTTGTTGTAATAGGTTTAAAAATATATTTTTTTTTTTTCTTTTCTAACCAACATTACAAATAATACGATAGATTTCCAACCATAAAAACATATTTTCTTTCATACCTAAACACATACATACATATATAAATAAATAAATAAATGTACATTTTTGTGTAAATCTTTAATAACTGTTAAATAATTGAAACTCCATCCTTTAACAACAAGCAAACAGTACGAGTAATATGATCACCCAAACTTCTGACGTTAATACTCATACTGACGTTGTCTATTCTTTGTAAATATGTTACAGACTTTAGAAAATATGTCTTAATATGAGAAAATTAACTTTTATCAATGTAAATATGAGCTTTAAATATTTATAACAACAACTGGAAGTGGATAATTTCTTACGAATAATTATTCGAACAATTTAAAAATGGCCATTTTCGAATAACGAATAATTCGAACAATTTTATTTAGAATAATTTTTCATAATTTCAAATTTAAATAACTAATAATGACTCACAAAAATTGTATAGTTTCTCAAAATTCGACAAATAACTAAAGACAAAGGGTCTTTCGATCACTGTATATGAGTGTTCCGATAGCTCCTTCTATAAATATGTATATAAATATTACTGCAAGAAGTTACAATTTTAAAAACAAATCTTTCAAAAGTTGAAAGTGATGGAGAATGTGATTTTGAAACGGTCGTCGAAAGTGATATTGAGGATGACATTTATAATGATTACATTGAAATAGATGAAGGCCATGATCTTAAAATATATGTTATTAACCTCGTACGTAAAGTGTTGCGTAAAGTGTCTCGTTGCAAGAACAGCATGGAGTTTGTCTTATACATGATTTTGAACATCTTTGTCTAACATGGTAATATACTTTTTGCGTATTTGTAAATGCGTCACTCATGTACTGCTTGACTTCAAATTAGCCACGTTCACTGACAATGATATCAAACTTTGTACAGATTCCCTTTATTGTGTAATTCCCCAAGACCACTTTATTAAGCAAAGATTCGGCAACGTTGATAGAGCTTGATGTATAATTTGTTATAAATAATTTAGAAATAGTGAATAATTAATATGTACACTGATGGACAAAATTCACCGCCATTTCCCCTTTAGGTTAAGTTAAAAAGGCTTGTTTTAACTGAAGTATAATTCATTTTAATTATGGTTTTTGTTGAAAAAATAAAATTTTGTGTTTCAATTATATTTATAACGTGGTAGTCCTTTAAACATTCCAAGGGAAAATGGCGGTGACTTTTGTCCATCAGTGTCCGAAGTCAAAAGTGTTAAATGCGTATCTAAAGAACTCGCTAAATTTAAGTTGTAATAGCTATTTTACAAAAAAACAATGAAGTATTGTATTAGTTAAATTTATATTATAATGTTTTTATAACAAAACAAGTATGCAAATGTTGGCGAATATTTAGTATAAAATATATTTATATGGATACGATTATGTATCTATAAGAGTAGGGGTATATGAAGATACACATCAAACGTGTTTTAAATTTTAGTGAACTTTTTGATTAGCAGTAGTTTAGTTTTTGTTGTGTAGTATGTATATTTTTATTATATTATTTATACATATTTTCAGGTTTAAATCAGACCAAAGATAAGCTAAGTGCTGTTAATGTTTACTTTTTTTATTTAAGCAAATACATATAAAATATATAAATTGTGTAGAGAAATGGGGTAAAAAACCATGTCATTTTTATCGTTGATGTGTTGATCAAATTGCAAAAAATATATATATTCTTACATATGTATGTATATACATTTCAAGTGATCGCTACGTATGAAAAATTTGGCTTTCAAATGAAAATATAATGAGCTGTTTCTCATTGTTAATAAACGACATGACATGGCTTGATAAGATATAAGCAATCGAGTACTTATACATAGGTATACTTTTATTTGGGGGATGAATGAAAAACGTAGAAAGAAGAAAAAACAAAAGTAAAACCAGGCAGGTGAATGAACACGAACGTTGTTTGGCTTAAAACTGAGACACAGTGGGGTGTCCCACTTTTTTCAGATTTCTGAAACTAACTTGACTTACACAGATTGAATAACAAAAATATCAAAAGTGAACAGATGTTTTATCCTTTGATTTAAACAAAAAATCATTTTGAATACACTGACTAAAAGGGAAAATCTGTGTGGGCAGTAGCAATTGAGAACATATTTTTTCACTTCAAATAACCAGACTATAGACACTGGCGTCACGAAGCCTGGCACCTTTAAAAGGATTTTTTTTTTCTTCAAAAAGTTAAGTTAATTATTAAAATAAAAAAAATATTTAATTATTCTAGCACAATAAATTGTAACTTATTTTTCACAACTTTGACAGGTTGCCTGCCCACTGTATTTTATAACAAATGCACTTTTCAAATATGTATTCAAAAAAAATTCCTTAATCGATTTTTCTTTCTGTATGTTTTATTTATGCCTACAGCAACTATTTATAATTCCAATTAATTGCAACTCACCCTAAAATTCAGGGATAAATTTCCTCCTTTTTGCGTGTTTTTTTATTATTTCTTCCTTTATGCTCTCTGGCACGTTTGTTGTTTATTCCCCTAAGGACTGAAAATCTTAGATGTAGAATTTTGGCATGAGGGTCGTACGATGTTTGAAGCGAAAATGTGCGAAAATGTTTGACAATAGAGAAGAACCGCTATTCTAAAAGTAAACACAATAATAAAACAAACCATGCTATACATACAATAAATAAATAAATAATCCATCAAACAATTAACACACATACACTCACACACACACACACACTCACACACTCACCGTTACTTAAAACAAGAACAATCGTATACAAAGAGCACAAGGAAAAAGATGCGAGAAACGAAAAATGACAGCTGCTCGTAAATTATTAATAAAAGGACCTAAATACTGTTGCTGATCCTGAACTTGATCCTGTTTTCTTACTTTAATACAAAATTGTTTAAACACACTCCCTAAAATCTACGCACACATGTTTAGTAATTATATACATATGTATGTATGTCCATTCCATAGAGAAAGATACATACTACATACATAGATAGATAAATAGTCAATAAATTTTGTATTACATACATACATACATACATACACACTTTGTATTGCGAATATCTTACATCTTCTCTTTTGTATTATTATTATTTTTTTGTTATTCCTTTTATTGTTGTTGCTGCTGTTGTTTGTTGTTGTCTTCAGCTAAAGCTTATAGTATGCTTAACTTTGATGTTGTTGTAGGTACTCATAAAAGAAAAAATCTTGATGGGAAAAATCAATTTTATTTGCCTTTAGACAAAATTTTACTTTAAATTCACTACTTCACTTCTTTTCTTTTGGCAGAAATTTAATTTTTTTTTTCATTAATTCGTTTGCAATTTATTAAATTTTATTCGTTGAACTTAAAGCATAAATGCACACAAAAACACATATACGATTATAAATAAAATAGATAAACACCTTTGTGCACTTCCGCAAAATAATAAAATATTTATACATAAAAATTAAGATAATTATACTGTTATTGCTTTTCCGTCGTTTGTTCACATGTCTAACGCTACGGTCAACTCAAAACTGAATTATGAAAAAGAAGTAACAAGAAAACAGAAGTTGAAATCCCAGACACTTGCAAAATTAATGAGGTGAATTTATGAACATCCTAACGATTTATATTCTTCTTTTGGTTCTTTTAAATTATATTTTTATTATACTAATCCATCAAACACACACATTCATATCATTATCAATAAACTAAGAAAATATTAAAAAAAAAAACACTTTAACAAAAAACTGCAAACAAATTATAGTTTATGTAGTTAGTTAAATTTAACAAAATTTACTACAATTTTTTACAACCAATAATAATGTACTAAGAGAATGGTGAGTTTAGGCATAGAAATTCAACACTAGTTTAAATTTGGGAAAATTTCAACATAACTATTTATAACTAGTGCTGCCAGAGAGTTTGTTTTTGTTTTATGTTCAATTTAAAGATTGTAATCTTAATACTATATAATTTTATATTTGGAAATACATACATACATTTAACACATTTTCCCGAACTGGAGTACATAGATGCAAAGCATATTGGTGCACAGTTTAATTTGTATTGATATGATAAAAATATGTAAAAATACATCACACATAATCATTATTTTCAATAAATTTTTTTCTGAAAAAAATATTGAAAAATTTAATTTATTTTTTGAAAAATATGTTTTACGAATAACCACTCAACAGACCATATCGCCACAATTAAAAAAAATATAAAGTTTTTTTCTATCTGTCCCTATTTTTCTGACTTTCTACTTTCAGGTAACACAAAGGGACCTATAGCTTTGGACCCACGTGAGCTGCTCTTCTTTTCTTCATCTCGCGGATGGCTGGAAACCTTACCTTACCTCTTAATATAATACAACAAACCGAATATTATTGTGAAATGGCTAAGCATAAAAAAAACATATCAGTTCAAGATTAATGGCGTCCACAATGTAAAGTAGGTGCTGAAACCTGCTCTAAAATTAATATAACTACATATTTGTTTTTTTTTTAATTAATACTGATTTTTTTTTTTAAATGGAAAAAAGAAATCTTTTTTTTTAGAGATAATACGCAAACAAATAAAAATATATATGTATAATTACATATTTACGAAAATCTTTACATGACTTCTGTTCATGAGGTTTTCAATAGCACTTGGATATAGGAGTGTTACATAGATCAAAGATATAAAAATCGCTAATTTATTAAATATATTTACATATGTATATGCAATCTGGCAATATTTGCTAACAAAATAAATTCATCACTCTTGGTGAAAGTATCTTGCTCTATACACACCATAAGATATTTTTAGTCTGGTATCGCAAACACAACACACACTTCACATATACAAGATACTTTAAAATTCAATGTGTCAGTATGTGTGTAGCTTATATTTATGGTTCGTTGAGCGCTAATAGACTGGAAGGTTGGCATCTTCTGTAATCACGCTTCTGTGAGGTCGGATTGTGGAATGGTCTGAGGCTGGGGGCTCTGTGTGGTGGATTTCCTCATGTTGACGGAACGTCCGCACTAAGCTTGCCGTCAATATGGGTACCATGGAGGAGTCCAAGGTATTCAGGTTGGCTAAGGAGGGGTGTACCGGGCCAGGGGTGAAAACCAGCAGCCAAGAGTCCCCGCGGTAAGCAGTAGTGGGATAGCGTACCGGAGTGGGGAGCCATCGCCAGCCCAGCCAATATGATTGGACGACAATCTTTTTGCAAAAAGAATTTAAAAAATTAAAATTTAATTTTTTCCCGGGTTCGATTCCCAATCAATCCACTCATATGTATTTTTAAAGTTATTTTTTGAATTGCCACCACAAAATAATTAATTAGCGAACTTTATAATTTGTAGTATACCAATTTGAACAAATGCACATATATCTTTTTCAATAACATTTATTTTTAACAACAATTAGTTACATTTAATCACGGCTTATCACAATTAATAACACGATTTATTTAAATCACAAGGAGCTTCTGTTACTGTGGGTTGGCAGGAGAAGACGTAGTTTAATGGACATTTAGGCGTCGTTACTGATTCGTCACTTTTTTCTTCAGACGTACGTCCCCGGAAACCACCAAATGATTGTGGACCACCAAAGCCATGATGAGGATGATGATGGGGTGATGAAAATGGACGTTTAAAACCACCGAAACCAAATGAAGGCAGGCCCCCACTAAATGCTGCATTTTGATTAATAGTAACCTGTTGTACAACTGCTGATTGCTGTTGACGAGTGGGTCTTTTAACATCAACTGTTTGTGATTGTGTAAATGAAAGCGGGCGTATAAAGTGCTGAATTCCATTCGAGTATAAAGCGGCTGGTATTAAGTGAAAAGTAGGCTGTGGACTACGACCACATCTTGTTACTTCTAATGTCGCTACTGGGGGTTGTGGAGGTGGTGGTGGAGCAGCAGCAAAACAACTACAATGGACTTGGACATCCATTATATAAAATGAAATAATACAGAATAATAATATAAGCCAAATTAATGACATGTTTCTTTGACTTATTTTTTTTTTAGTTTGCTAAATGAAATTCAAGAAATTACTAATTTGTTAACACTAAAAACCGTTCTTTATTAATCATAAAATTGTCTTTGGCAAAATTGCTTCGTAATGAAATTTGATCAAAAGAAACCTTCAATTAAACTAAAAACTAAAGCAAAAAAAGTAAAAATAAATTAAAATAACATTAAAAGACAAAATTCATACTTGTACATCCGCATTGACCCAATTTTACGTCACTAAGTTCAATTCTGATTTTCTTTTTTAAAATCAACATAATTATGTAATACCAAAATATATGTAAGTATGTAGTAAATGTAATTGCCTTTGCAAATATAATTATACATACACTAAGCGAAATTCAGATAAAATCATAATTTTTAAGCTTTTAAGAATACGGAATTGTAACATATTGTTATTGTAGTACTTAGTTGATATCACAAAATAAGGGTTCTTCCACAGTTTGGCTCAAATATACAAAATAAGCAAGAAATTTTACTCGTAGTTAAAACATTTGCACTTATTTATTTATACACATTTTAAAATACATATAACAAAAACTTCTTCTAACTGTTTTTAGAATAAATATTATGAACAATTAATTTAAATGAAACAATACAATTAATTATAAAATGTTATTATTAATAAACTAATTGAAAAAAATATAAAAAACAAAAATTAAATTGTTGGAGCACCTGGGGATTGAACCTGGCTGGCTCCATAAATATTAAATGAAAATTGGTTTCATTTGGTTATTAAACTTTTTTTAAGAATGTTTTATTGTAAAAAAGATTAAGAAGATAATTTATTTTCCATTAAAACTATTGAGATTATTTTTTATGCAAAAAGAATGTCGTCCAATCATATTGGCTGGGCTGGCGACGGCACCACACTCCGGTACGCTATCCCACTACTGCTTACCGCGGGGACTCTTGGCTGCTGGTTTTCACCCCTGGCCCGGTACACCCCTCCTTAGCCAACCTGAATACCTTGGACTCCTCCATGGTACCCATATTGACGGCAAGCTTAGTGCGGACGTTCCGTCAACATGAGGAAATCCATCACACAGAACCCCCAGCCTCAGACCATTCCACAATCCGACTTCACAGAAGCGTGATTACAGAAGATGCCAACCTTCCAGTCGAAATTCTATCATATAAATTTCAATATAAGTACGTGTATGTAAAATTTTGTTTATAATTTTTGATTTCCCAATTTGTTGAATATACATTAGCGGTATTTACAATTTAGAGTACTTGGCCTGGCAATGTAGTAATAAAACACATTAGCACAAATTAAAAACAAAATACATTCTGCGCTATTTCTAGGCCAAGAGCTCCACATCATGAATACCGCTATTAATTCATTTAACCTACAAAGCTTATAAAAATTTTCCAACATCTATATGTTAGGTTTTAGCAACGCTTTCTTCGACTGGAAGGTTGGCATCTTCTGTAATCACGCTTCTGTGAGGTCGGATTGTGGAATGGTTTGAGGCTGGGGGTTCTGTGTGATGGATTTCCTCATGTTGACGGAACGTCCGCACTAAGCTTGCCGTCAATATGGGTACCATGGAGGAGTCCAAGGTATTCAGGTTGGCTAAGGAGGGGTGTACCGGGCCAGGGGTTAAAACCAGCAGCCAAGAGTCCCCGCGGTAAGCAGTAGTGGGATAGCGTACCGGAGTGTGGAGCCATCGCCAGCCCAGCCAATATGATTGGACGACATTCTTTTTGCAAAAAAAATAATCTCAATAGTTTTAATGGAAAATTAGTTAATGGAAATATACTCTGAAGGGAATTATTTATGTTACTGGTTCTTCCGGGGATGGGCCGAGTCTAGGTCCTAATAATTTAATAAATTGATATCATTTAGACACATTATGTCAACTAACCCAAACGAACTTTTAATTCATTTTTTTAGAATTGGTTGCATTTTTTACCCAGTTGTTTTTTCGAAAAGTTTTTAAATTTTAAAAAATTATTTTTGTTTAATTTTTAAATTTTTTTAATGAAAAAAACTTTTTGGTGAAAAAAAATAATTCGGGTTAAAAATATTTTTTCCGATTTTGACCCATTGTAGGTCCAACGTCGTTCCACAGGTCTTTGAAATATCTATCATTAGATATCCATATTGTCTATATTAATGATTTAGTAATCCAGATATGGGTCAAAAATCGAGGCTGTCCCGGATTTTTCCTTATATCTCAGCCATTTGTGAACCGATTTTCTCGATTTTAAATAGCAACCGAGCTTTTTTGAGCTAAAAAAAATTAAAAAAGCGTTCATTTTGAAAAACAAAAGTCAACAAAGTTTCTGATTTTGCAAAAAAAGTCAAAAATGCTATGTTTTTAGTTACAAAATATTTATTTTGATAGATATCCCACTCGCATTCCACTAAGCGACCAAATAGGTCTTCAAGGAAAATATCTAAGCTTTATTTTAAGAAAAAAGGGCCCATATTAAAAAAAACGTCAAAAAAGTTTTTGATTTCGGAAAAAAAATATATTAAAAATTTTTTATTTCTTTTTCTTTAATAAGCTATTTGGGACACATTTTCATGTTTTTTTAGGAAAAATAATAAATAATTTATTTGTTTGATAAAACAGAATTTTTGCCAAAAGATTATCGTCCAATCGTATCGGCTGGGCTGGCGACGGCACCACACTCCGGTACGCTATCCCACTACTGCTTACCGCGGGGACTCTTGGCTGCTGGTTTTCACCCCTGGCCCGGTACACCCCTCCTTAGCCAACCTGAATACCTTGGACTCCTCCATGGTACCCATATTGACGGCAAGCTTAGTGCGGACGTTCCGTCAACATGAGGAAATCCACCACACAGAACCCCCAGCCTCAGACCATTCCACAATCCGACCGCACAGAAGCGTGATTACAGAAGATGCCAACCTTCCAGTCGAAGTAAAGTGATTATAATTTCAGTATAAGTCATTTGGTAAAAATGTGAGTACACTAATACTTATGCATCTCTAGAGGTTTTAATTAAGCACAAATTCGATATTACATACATACATAATATCGCTCATTTTCAGCATCAACGTCATAACTCAAAATCCGGGTCTTTTGAACTGAGTAATACAAAATATGCGCCGTTCTTTTTAGTCTTTCATATAGTTTATCAGTTTTAAAAAAGTCAATTATTTTTTGTATAAGAGTGTTTTTTTTTTGTAAACGTCAAAATTAAAATTCATGTTTTCTTGTATGTTTGACAAGTAGAAATTTGGGTTAAATACAGATTAGAATGATATTAATATTTAAGAAATAGTAAAATGTCACAAAACATTCAAAGCCGTTTTTCTCGAAACGACTTTTTTTTGTATTATGACGTTGTTGCAGCAAATTAGCGATATGTATGTATGTATGCAAATGTGTATTATCTTTTATTCTTTACCTGAACAAAATTTTTAATTTAAATAGTACAATTTTTGAATATAAATTAGTTTATGTGTGTTCATTTATTGTGAATTTATTGTTTATACTAATTTACCATATTATGCTGTCTTTTTGGAAAGTTTTCATCGACTGGAGGGTTGGCATCTTCTGTAATCACGCTTCTGTGAAGTCGGGTTGTGGAATGGTCTGAGGCTGGGGGTTCTGTGTGGTGGATTTCCTCATGTTGACGGAACGTCCGCACTAAGCTTGCCGTCAATATGGGTACCATGGAGGAGTCCAAGGTATTCAGGTTGGCTAAGGAGGGGTGTACCGGGCGAGGGGTGAAAACCAGCAGCCAAGAGTCCCCGCGGTAAGCAGTAGTGGGATAGCGTACCGGAGTGTGGAGCCATCGCCAGCCCAGCCAATATGATTGGACGATAATCTTTTTAACCAAATTTTTGTTTATTTAGACAAAAAGTTTAATTTATGAAACAAACATTTTTCATATAATAAATATTATTTTTACGTCCTGGTTCAATACCCAGGTCCTCCAAAAAAATTTGGTTTTAATATTTTTTTTTTTTAATTAATTTAATGACAAAAAATATTTACTAATTATTTTTGTATTGTTTCATTTAAGTTAATTTTCATATTATAATCCCAAATCCATTTTAAGCTTAGTTTTTCTTTTGTTTGAAAATGTTTCTACGTGATAAAGATTATGCAAATGAGTTTCAAGCTTATTTTGTAGCTGAAAATCAATGTTAGCTACCGTTAACGAAATAACTTAAGTAGCCTTTAAATAATTTAAATTATAAGCCACAAATTTAAATTTAAACAATAGCGGTATTCACAATGTAAAGTACTTGGCCTAGTAAAAAGGCTATTTATTGACAAACATTTGAATTTGTAATGTATTTTGTTTATAGTCTACATTACCAGGCCATTGTGAATACCGCTAATGTCTTAAAGAAAAATGTCCATACAAAATTTGATTTTAAAACGTTGTTTAAATTTAAAAAATGTTTATGAATAAGGCCTTAAACAAAAAATAATAGCGCCTTAAACAAATCATACATTTGTCAACATATTTTTAATTTATGTAAATTTTATTAATAATTTATTTCAGAAAAACGACATTTGAAAAATGTATTTAGTCCAGCGGATACCACACTGAATTCTCATGTCTCGAACATTAAGAGCTTTTGATTCCTTAATATTTATAACGCCCATAAAATCAGATGAAGCAACATGAGACAGTAAGACAACATTTTGTCTTATGTGCATTAAAATCTAATCTATTTGCACAACCCCATTCATGATTTGCTCCAATCTCCGGCAGATTTGATCTATAGAGTAAGTTCGGGTAATGTGGTATACCTATTTTTTATTTGACTATAATTTTAAGAATCTTAATTCGATTGGAACAGTTTTCAGCTGGTGTTTTACTACAAGTGTTAGGTTTACATCCATGAAAGTAAAAAGTCTTTTAAGTTCAAGTTTCAGAGAAATTTGGGAAAAAGAGAAAACACCCATAAACAAGCCATTGAAAAAATTGGCGGGTAATGTGGTACACCATGTTCTTTTAATATTGTATACCAAACCGCATAACCGATACATAGTATTTTAATTTGTAAATGAGTTGCGTTTTATTTAAATCATCTTTAATGGATGCGGTTAAAGTTGGCGGCTGACCAAGCTTACCAGAAGCTCCTCAATACATTCTTCGCTTCGTAGGAGACATTGAATGACTGATGCGAAACATCATTAAAATCTTCCGCTGCCCATTTTCATACTTCACATTTCTTTGGCATATTATTTGCTTGAAATTCTTAAGCTATACCACATTAGCCGACCACGTGGTTTATTGAAATTATTATAAAATTAAACATATACACTAAATATACTATATTGTTACATATGTATGTTCTTCAATAGCAAAATATTCCCATTTGACTTTAAAATTAAATTAATAATGTTTAAAACACGTGATTGTAGAAAAAAATTCATTTTTAACAGACCACAAAAAAAGTCTACCATAAGATAATGCTGATTTTTTACAACTGACTATTAACATGACCTGCAAAAATGAAGTTTAATTTTAATTTATAATTCCTTTAGTTTTGCATTTCCCAGAAGCTGTTGAAATGGATGAATTTAAATAAATAGAAATAAATCTATGGTGTGAATTTCTTACAACCTATTGTCTTTTGCTGTTTTATTTGCATTTTTGTTATTTCTCTATGTTATACAATTATTTTTTTCCGAATGCAAAAGCCTCTATCTTTTCAAATAATTTTCAAATATTTTTTTGGAATAATTTCTTCTTGCAATTCATGTTTTCCTACTAATTTTTGAATGCTGAACATGAATTTTACATTTTTCAATCATTTAAAAAAATGAATTACCATGAAAATATTTTACCATTTTGTTTTTGGAGAATATAATTTCCATGGCATAAAAATAAATGGTTAAAGTTGGAGTTTGCTTAAAAAGTGTCTACTTTTAAAGTTTTTTTTTATCTTATGTTGTATTATTAGCCGTTATCTTAAATAAATCACGTTAAAAACTGACAGATGGCATAAATGAAATCAAAATAATTTAATTCTATTAAAATGCAAAATCCTCTATCTTTTCATTTTTATATACACATTGAATATTTTGAGAAGAAAAACTCTCTAGCATACCGAATTTTAATAACTCAAGTAATACGCGACAAAAAACAGTTTTTTGGCTTTCCTGAAAAGTTGTTTTTTAAGATAGAGAGTTTTGAATATATTTGAATATTTTTATATAGAATTATAAAAATAACCCTGTTTCAATAACAAAATATTATTATTTTTGTACTAAACTTTGGATACGGTAATTTTACCTAAAAAACGGTAATTTTTTTAGGGCTGTACGGTAATCGAAATTAAAAAGTTAACATCACTGGGGTTATTCTTTGTTTTTTATAACAACTCTCACTTAAAACAGAGCGAAATCAATACTGTTAATTGTTTCTCTTATTTATTTACTTAAGGTTCACATGTACACGTTTTTGCATATGTGCTAGTAACATCTTTCAACGCTTATAACTTCTAAAAAACTGAACCGATTTGAATAAAATATATATTCTGCACTTCTGTGAATAAATCCCTTTAAAATGGTATATTTCTTGCCCAAATTGAATGTATAATGCGAGCGTAAAAGGGGTCTAAGAAATCGACTTGCCTATTAATATTATGATTCACAATTTATGTAATATAAGCCTTTAAAGGCCCTTAAATTATATTACAAATTAACAATTCCTGAGTATATATAACGTAAAATTAAACTGAAATAAAGAAAAATTTAAATTGAAATTTTAATTGAAAACAGGGGCCGAATTATCGCATTCGTGATCGAATGAACTATCGTATCGAAAAATAATTTCGATATCGTAATTATAACAAAATGTACTAAATTTCATGCTGGATATCGAATGCCGTAATATCAAATAAGGAAATCACGATCGATTTTACTCAATATCGAATGCGGTAATTCGGCCCCAGTATGTATTTTAAATGGCTCCCCCCCCCATCCGCAATATAAATTTACAATGAAAAATAAAAAAAATAGTAGTAAAAAAGAGATAACAAACAGTCCATTATTAAAAAATGCACTTTAAGAATGGATAAGTAGTTAAATATTTAGTAAACAATAAAAGGTAAATATTATTTAAGAAGCATTCTGTTGAAAATGTGCCAGCAATTTAAGCCTAAAGGTATTATTACAGTGAGATATCATGATGATTATCAAATAGTACATTGTATTAATGTAATGTAAGAAACAAATGGATCACATCCATGCACTTTTGTGACAGTTGAAGGATTTTATCTACAGGTGTTTAAATTACCCATGTTCGCACTTTTTTGAGCTTTTATTTTAAAATTATCTACAAACTCTCTTCTATACATGGAATTTGACGGATGCTCTAACAGTAAAAATAACATTATTTTTTTTCTGTATTGATTGAGAGCCACATACTTTTTTTTTGGAAAACTTGATACTCCACTTTCTATATCTTATCATTAACAGGTCATAGTGTAATTCGATTCGAAAGAAATCATTTTCAAAGCATACAAATTCAAATGATTTGCTTTCGAATCGAATTACACTATATAACCCCCTTCATTTTAAATTTTAAAATATTAGCTCTGTTCAATAACTAAAAGTTGTTACTATATAGTTAGTAACAATTGTTACTGGAAAAGCATTCATTAACTCAAAAAACTTGCAAGTAGAGAAAAAATCATGAGCGTATAAATTTTAGAGATTGTTCTCTAGTTGCAAAGTATTACAAGTTCTATTTTGAACTCGTAATAGTTAGCAGCTTATATTTCATATGTTTTATTGTTATTTGTTATTGTTTATTTATTTACAATTTTATTTTTGTGGTGAAAAATATAAAAAAATAATTTTCAATAAAATTTAAGAAAATGTGAGTATTTATACATTTTAAAAGGAAAACAATATGAAAATGTTGTGTATAAAACAATTGTTACTGGAAAAGCGTTCATTTACTTTTTACTAATTTTGAGAATTTAAGAGAGTAATTTTGTAAATTTTGATTTTAATCTCTCGTTGCAAGTATTTACTGGGAAAGTATATGAACAGACCTATTATGAGAAAACATAACGTAATTCAAAATTTGTTCTGAAAAACCTTTAGCTTCTGAAATATTATTTCTTTGGCCAGCGTAAACATTTTTGTTGCTATTTTTTCTGCATTTGTTATTAGTTTTTCCCATTTTTGTGTGAATAACTTCTCAAATAGTATACATAATTCAAAAATTGCGTATGGTTCTTTTGAAACAAATATGGCTTCACGAGAATCCCCCCTCACAAAGTCGTGGCGACAACAAAAAGTCTTTTGTGTAGTTTTTGAAATATTTTATTTGATAATACATATTCAAAATAACTTATTAGTAGTATATATATTTTTACCATTTTTAATTGAATTGTTTTATGCTCTCCTGAAAAATTATACAAAAACACATAGAACTTTTTGTTGTCGGGTCGACGATCTTTGTAATAAATAGCCGTTACAAATAAAAATGTTAAATTTAAAACCAAATGGATATTTTATATATTTTTTGTTATATATATATTTATTATTATTTATTAATTCGCTTTTTGCTTTATGTCCATCTAAAGCATTAATTTTAAGTTTCATTTAAAAAATATAATCCTTTGGGATTATGTTCATGTATATTTTGTTTGATTTAAAATTAAAATAAAAAAAACATCATGTTAAATAAACACATTAAACAAAAATGGAAGTGTATGAATGTTTATAAGTGAGTATGTTTCTCTGTTATTATGTAGGGATGTGCATAGAGGAAGGCATAGAGCTAAAACTCGGAAAAAAACCAAACAAAATAAATTGTTATTGGTTTCATACAGTGTATTAAAATACATTCTTACCAGGACGACAATTCGGCAACTCGATCCAAAATGAAAAGGTACGAATTTATATGCATACATTGGTAAATTGAAAGTGTTTTTTTTTTGTTTTTTTGAAGAATCGATTTACGGAATACTCCTCGGTCTTAGATTTATGTCAGCAGAGTTTCCTCTCTATGACTTGCTCTATGTGTATGTTTGTTATTATGTGTGTGTATATATTAAATATTCATCCTATGCGATAACTGTAATTTAACTAAACTAGCTTAAGTTAAATACAAACGATGATAATCATTGGCACCGAAGGCACAATTACACTTGGGACATTTGCGCTGTCTTGTCTCGTAGCGCGTACGCAAACAATCGTAGCAAAAGACATGGAAACATTTAGAGAGTACGGCATCTTTACGTTTAACTTTGCAAGATGGGCAGGTGAGGGTCTCCTTGTATTCACGGATCTCTTCGAGCATAACTTCATCAATGGTTGTACCGGCCATTTCGATTTTCTTCATACGTTCTGCTTTACGTTTGAATTGAGCCAATTCTTCTTGCAAACGTTTAGTTTTATAGGCTTCGGCTTCCAAGGAACTTGTCTTCTCTGCAACCACCTGTTGGGCCTCTTTCATTTGGGCGTGATATTTTTCCAAATGTAATTTAAGATCGGCTGCTGATTGGGCTGATTCAATTGCTTTACGCTTATGCATTTCCATGGCTTGTTGCCGCAGTGCAAGCTCTTTTTCAATAGCAGCTACTGTAGCTTGTAAACTCCTTTCCTTTTCCTCGAGTTTACGCAAAACTATATGCATGGCTTCTATTTGTGTATCCCGTGTAGTCATTTGATCTTCTAAGATTTGTTTTTCCTCTCTTAGTAGTTTGTGCATTTGATTGGCTTTAATGCGTTCAGACATCAATTTGAAATTAGCATCATCTTTTTCACGCAACTGTTGTATAAGACGAGAATTTTGCTCCTGCATGTCTTCGAATGCTTGACCGGTTACTTCCATTTCGTTTAGCAAGGCCTCTTCTTCATGAGAACCTACAAAGGGACGCGCATAATTGGGCCCAGCAGGTCCCCAGTTATCGGGAGGCTTTTGGCTGGCCACTTGTTTTTGCAATTCATATTTTTGTTCTTCCAGTTGTTTGATTTTACGTAGGGCTTCTTCGTCGGCAAGTTTTTTGCGCTCCTCTCTTTTGCTTTCCTGTAATTTTTTCAACTGCTGGCGCAATTCTTCGATTTCGGATCTTAATTTCTTTTCAGTTGCCATCAACTGGACCTTGTCACGTTGATCTTTGGACACACCTTTATACATGTCCAACAGAAGTTTCATTTCTTTTTGATCATTGAGAGCTTTTCTAAAATGAAAACAATATATTGAAAGTACGTTAAAAAAAAATACACAAATTATGTAATACGCTTGTAATTCGGGATAACTTACTTTAATTGGGCTTTTAGGTCGCGTACTATTTCAGATTCTTGAACTTTAACATCTTTAATTTTTTGAACATCCTTAGCGTCTTTTTCTTGTTTAACAGCCGTTGCAGCTGTAACCGCACCACCAGCAGGTGTGGAACTAGAAGTATTAGATCCGGTTTGATTTTCTTTTTTATCTGGACCTCCCGGTGATGCAAGCTCCTTTTTGATTCCTTCTTTTTGATCCTTATTAAAATCGTCATCCATAGTTTCATCTTCCGATTTAATGGCTGCACCTTCTTCTTTTACAGCAACACTACCGTCTGTTCCCACGCCACTGGTATTCGCTGAATTACCCGAGTTGCCAGGAAACTCTTCTTTAATGTTCCCACTACCCTCTTGCTTAATATCTTCGCCATTTCCTGCCTGTCCTGGTGTATTTTGTAATTTCGTACCCTCCAATTTGGCTGTCGATTCTTCTAATTCTCTGCGCAATTTAACATTATCTGCCGATGCGTCCTTATATTTACGTTTATATCGTTGTACCTCTCCCTTCAATTGGCCGTTATGATTTTGCAAAGATGTTATCAAATGTCTCATTTCCCTGTTTATGGGAGCCGTCTGCTCATTTGCCGCCATATTTTGCTCAAATTCAATACGCAGAGCTTCATATTCTTTACGTATTTGTGCAAGGACATCCTCCATTTGAATCATTTCACTTCGAACCTTCTTCTGTGCAATCAATTCTTCACTTTCCATTACTTCGATTTGACGTAAATGCTGATTCTTGCTAGTTTGTAGTTGATTTCTGGTTTCATCTAACATCGTTTTAATTTGCATCGATTCATTGTACAAAACCGAAAATTGAGATTGTAAACATTTATACTCGGTTGTTTCCACAATTACCGACTCGGGGAGTTGGCGAATCTGCAAAACAAATCATATATGTATAAGTTTTTTAACAAGTTCAAACTCTGTCAAAAGTCAGTAGATCTGATATTTTTTGGCAAAATTAGTTCATAAAATTTGTCTGATTTCTTTAATTTAGAAAACACCGCCTTTCATAGTAAAATTTAACTTTAATTATTGTTAATTGAGCTAGAGAACAGATTTATAAAATAGTATATGTTTTCATTTCCAATATTTCGCTACTCCATTGTGTAGCATCTTCAGGTAAAATTAACAAAAACACAATTGGTCAATTCACAAGATCTCCTATCATGCCATATTGTCATAATATCCTAATATTTCTCAATGGTTTAAAAAGTATGGTATTGCCTTTCAAGCAAAAAATGTCCTAAAATAATACTACTCTATTATGTTTATAATAATTATCAATACGTTAAATTTCTCAACTTACATCCATTTTAAGTTTTTCAACTTCTTTTAAGGTCTCTCGATGCGTAGCATGTAGTTTGTCCAGTTCTTGTAAACGATTGTTGGCCAAATCTCGGTTTTCTTCAAGTTCTTTTTGCAGATCTTCAACCTGATGACTACTAACATGAGTGTGTCCTGAACCCTTGGAAGTTGAGGAGCTTTTATTGGGATCGCCATGCATTTGATGGTAGGCCTTTAGTTTTTCTATAGCCTCAGCCAAATGGTTCTCAAGTTTGTCATTTCGACAATGGATTTTTTCCAAATCGTATTGCAACTCATCAATTTGATTCTTGAGTTCTGCATTCTCTGTCTCTTTGGCAGTCAAGGCATCTTGATATTCTTTCATTTTTAGAGACATTGTATGAAATTTTTCATGAAGAGAAGTATTAAGATTTTGTAAATTACAATTTTCTGTCATAATTTCAATGTGGGTTTGCTTAAGAGTCTCTTCAATGTTGGGTATGTTATTAGCAGCAGTGGAGTCTGTCTGTGATTCATCTCCTGTTTCTGAAGTAGATGAGGACGGACCCGTAGTTGACGGCTCTCCTTTTAAAGACATAGTAATTTTTTCATTTCTTTGCATAATTCTGTCAATAACTTGAACAATTTTGGCCACAGCCCTCTTAGAGACTTGTACTCGATTGGCAAGTTTATCGTCAAGTTCTTCCTTGTCCCAAGTGGACAACTGCGTCAAAAATGATGTCGTAACCTCATTTTCATTGCGATTCTCAAGTTCGTCGGCTGTTTCGGCATCGAACCTTTGCAGCAGCACACGTATATCTTCATTTAATTGGTTCCAATACCGGTTAACCACATTGAGAACTGCGTCGTCTTGTGTTTGACGTTTTTCCAATTGTTCTATGCGATGCCTCAGTTCGGCCTCTGTGCGCATTCTTTGCTCAATGCGTTGAGCTAATTTTTTATTTTGAAATTCTAATACTTTAATATCCATTTCCTCCAAAGTAGATACGGGCCCAATTAGATGTGGCTCAAAATGTACTTTTTTAATGGGTGGTTGGCCGAGATTGGTGTTAGCAGCGGTGTTACCCGAACTGCCAACACCGCTGTTGTCGTCAGCAGCACGTTTAGACATTCTTCTGAAATGTAATTAAATAAAATAGCGATTTGTTCAATTTCAATGCATTGGGAAGTATGTACATCGTTTTCCATATTTATTTACAGGTTTTAAATTGAAAATTTATAATCTAGTAACAAAATATGTCGAGTTGGAAACCACACAGCGTAATTATGTTTTGCCAAATAACACAAAAACTATACAATATTTGTATATGAAATTGTATTATGTTTAAAATATATTATTAAATAAGCACACTTACAGTCTATTTTATTAGTATTTTCCCTAAAAATTTATATAAAAAGACCTGACAAAAATATTCTCCACGAATATCAGAAAAAATGCCGTCTATAAGAATAAAAAAATATGTATGTGTGCGTTGTTTTGACAACTACCAGTAATGGTAAATTTGTTCAACAAAAACCGCTAAATTTGTGACAAATATATTTGTTAGATTAAACGCTAAATAATTTTATGGATTTTTAAAACATTAAAACAAATTTCAATTTATTAAGCCCTATACTATCAATACCTTAAGTAAATCGATCAGCGCCGAATAACTCTATAAACCAATTTAACGAGCCGTTTTGCTCCAAGAGATAACAATTTTCTGTACAGCAAAACCAGTTCATCTAAAAACCGCATAAAAATAAATTGTTTCGTGTTTCCCTGTTGTGTTTATTTATTCGTTCCTGCTATGGCAGATTTACGCTGCGTTTACACATGCAAGTAGATTGATGAAAGTTGATAATACGTATTATTATCGAAAATGTCGAAAATACATCGAAATGTCTACAAGTTGCTTGAGCGTTTACACATGCAAGTAAAAGTTCATTTTGTAAATGTTAGCGAAGGAGAATGATGTCTTCAAAATGCCACAAATATAAGAATATTACAGCTAATTCGATAAATAAACCTTTTATATATCAGCATTTGTTATTTTTAAGTCCATTTGCGGCTTGAAACCAAATTTTATTATTTTTATTCATAACAATAAAGTGTTACCATGATATTCAAATATAAAAATTTCTGGGGAAAATGTTAGGTTAACAATTTTTATAGATATTAGTAACAATTTTATTTATTAAAACTAATGAAATTGCTATTTTTACGAAAACGATAAGCATTAGTGGTCATTTGTACTATTTTCTTTTACAAAAATACATAAAATAAGTTAAAAATATAATTATTATTTTACCACCTTCTGATAAATTTTTTAAAAGCTATTTATTGGCAACTCTATTTGTCATCACTTGTATGAAAGTGTCGAAAATCACTGTCCACCTAAATTCAGTAGGCAGTGAGCTGCAAGTGGCTGCATGTGTGATTGTGTTAGTGCAAAAGTATGTATGTATTGTGTTTTTCGAACTGTTACTTGCATGTGTAAACGCTAGGTTAACAAGGTAGAACAGCTGATTGTTTTTTATATATTGACTTTGACAGTCACAACACAGTAAAGGAAAACAATATGTCTGTTATATGTCAAACATGCGGTCTGCATGTAATATTTCTATGTAAAGGTAGGGTCACACATGGCAAATATTTGCTCAAAAAAGCGTAACCACTTTTTTAGCACAAATTTGTTTGACGTGTTTACTCTTACAAGTGTTTTGTAAGATCAAACAGCATCAAATAAAATAAAACTAAATTTTTTCTTTCGAATCATCCTAAGTAAAATAAGTTTTTCAAATAAATAAAAGCATTCAAATGTATTTTATTTAGTGGTTATGTCTTTATCGTCAAATATTTGTCATGTGTGACCCTATCTTAAGCGATAGAATTTGACATTATGTTACAAGGAAACGCTAATACCTAAATTAAAATTACTACACTTTAGAAATCGCTAATTATCATTACTGTGTATTTCCAACCTTTTAACCAAAGTAAATTAATATTAATATTAATTTACTTTGCTTTTAACCTATACAAATGCTAAAAATTGTGATACGACAAAACAGAGTTGTACATAATAGTACTAAATTCTTAACCCTCTGTCAAAAAGCACTAGAAAAATTATTTTTTTCATTTGAACAACAAAACGCCAGTTGTTTTTGCATTTGTTGCCGCGACACCAAGGCGAATCTATAGAAGGTGACGACAGAAGAACAGCTGATTATTTTTTTATTCAGTTGTTTAGACAAGTGAACTATCAATTCACTTGTGTTTGTTGTGGCGAAAAATACAACAAACACAAAAGCAGAAACAACCACAGGCAACTTTGACTGTTCACTTATCTTTTTACAAAAACAAAGTACCTGTTGTTTTTGTACATGTTGTAGTTCTGTCGTCACCTTCAATAGATTCGCCTTGCCGCGACACATTCACCCATGGTCAATGCGAATTTATATACCAGGTGGTGTCGATTCTACAACATTTACAAAAACCACTTGCAATTTGTTTTTGTTTATGTGGTTTAAGCTGTCAAAGTTTGCCTGTTGTTTTTGTTACTTTTACATTTGACAGCTCAAACATCCAAACAACATTAATCAGCTGTGCTATCAACACCACCTGGTATATAAATTCGCCTTGCCCATGGCACAAAGTATACAGAGGCGTCACGAAACAGAAAATAATATAGTTCTATATTTGTTTCATTTTTAGTAACTGCCCTTTTCATTTTGTTTTAGTCTTAATTTTCTGCCGCAATAATTCAATTTCTTTATGATTTAGTTTGATGCAATCATTTATTTTTGTAATATTTCACTTTTAATTGCCATTGTACATGTGGAGTTTTATTTTGCAAATGTAAAAAACAACCAAGAATTTTGTTTCATTTAAATTTACACGTAAACAATACACACATTTTTATAATTTTCCATTTTAAAAAATTTTGTGCCACAGACTACGAAAAAATTGTCTTTCAAATTTATTTGTTTGTTTTGTTCACATTTCTTTGTCTACCAAATTCGTGTTGTATATAGCGTTTTGCTTTAACACATCACTGATATTGTAGTACAAAATATATTGCTATCTCTTTTTATGAGAACTGCCCTAACATCTGATTTGGCGTTTTTTAAACGTCAAATTTGACACTTCTGTATATTCTGTGCCCATGGTGTAATGATATACAAGGTGACATTAATCAAACAGCTGATTATTTTTTTGCTCGAGTTTGTTTACAACTTTAATCTTGTCAAAATTTTGTTTGCAGTAGTTTGTATACATTATGTCAGTTGTTTTTGACACTATAAAAGTTATATGTTTTTGTATTGTTGTATTTGTTGCCGTAACGCATACACCTTATAATCATTACGCCATGCATTCACCTTATTAATTAGGCATTATGGTTTCGATAGCACAATTGATTTCACTTCACTTGTTTAGGGGCTCAAGCAGTCAAATTGGGTAAAAAGCAAAAACAAAATGTATGTTGTTTTTGTATTGTTGTAATTGTTGTAGGGACGAGTACACCTTATATGAATTCGCCTTGCGTAAAATCAACAAAAAAAAACATCAGACTTTGACAGTTCCAGTCATCATAAACAAATTGCATGTAGTATTTCGTCACCTAAAATGCAAAACAACGTATCATCAAAAAATTCGAAATTGGTTTTATTACTGATTACGATTCACTGCATCATATTACATATGTGTACAAAATTTTAAACTTTTACTATCAGAAATATCCAAGTTATAACCAAAATAGAAACTAAAGTATCATCAAGTATATGATTTTCTTAAACAAAATAAGGTATACGCTTAGAGTAATTAATTAATAAATAGTTTTTACCTTATTTTAGGTAGTTTCCATATTTTTTTTAATAAATTTGTTGCAATTGAATATTTTTTACAGTCTTAATGAAAATTTAATTAAGAACCATTTTTAGTTTAAAAAAGTAGTTGTTAGTAATTAAAATAAAAAAAAACATAATAAAATAATAAACTGCTTTTATTTAAAATAAAAAAAATATTTTTGTTTCAGTTTTTATTTTTTCATAAAAATTTATATTGATGATACGTTTTTTTGTTTCAGAAAATAACAATTCAAAAAAACGTAAGCCACATATCTTAAAGCAAGGCGTATTTATTTATTTATTAAATGCACCTTGTCTTAAAGTGTGCTTTGAAAAAATTATTTTTTTTTATAAAATATATTTCTAGAGTCATTGTAATTCAGATTTGAAAATTTTGTTTCAATATCTCTAGTTTTCATTTTATATCGTTTTTTGCTTCACCTATAAACTTATGAAAAGTGATGTTACGTTATTTTGCATTATAGGTGACGATTTGTATTTGTTGCAGAATCGCTCTCAAGGCGTATTTAACAAGGTGATAGCAGTGGCGAATTGAAATAAATACAGGCGAATTCACTTATTTTTTATATATAGTACGGGCGAATATTTTTTATGTGTGTAGTTTGACATTTCTGCGTGCTATTTCTGTAATCACCTGTGCTGCCGATGGCACCTTATTAAATACACCTTGATCGCTCTCATCTTATAATGAATTCGCCAGGGTTCAGAATAAAAATACCGTAATTTGTTAGTGAGTATGTAGTGGATTTTAAAAGTTTATTGAAACGTGAAAAATATTTTACAATTATTTAAAAATAGTCCAAATTTGTGTTGGTGACTAAATAAACTTTGTAATTTTATTCATGTGCAGTTATAAATATTAAAATTTCGTAGGTCTCAACAAATCTTTTTAAAATGAGGAATATTTTAATGCATGTCGTATAGTCATACAATCTACTTCATCAATTTTTATAGAATTCGATTTAATATTGATCTCCTCTTCTTGCATTACTTGCACATGCAACAAATAACGCAAAGATGCTTTATTCTCCTGTATCTTCTGATTTAATTTACACATGGACGCTTTTAAAGCGTTATGCTCATGATAGAGAGCGTCTTGCACCTCGTCACATGTTAATTCTAGTCCAGGACGTGTTGCACGATTGCTTAAACGTGTCAAACATAACTGTTGAGCTCTCTGTTTATCGGCCAATCCTTTTTCCAATGCATTTATATTATTTTGCACTTCGTTGATATGATTCATTGTGTCGTTGTGTTTATTTTCCAAACATTTTTTAACATGCCGCAATTCGGCTATTCTATGTTGGAAAGCTTCGTTAGTGCGATCAGTTTGATTTTCCATGTCTTCACATACTTGTTTCAGCAATAGGTCAATATACGCTCTAAGTTGAGCTGCAGAATTTAATTCCTTTGCGTTACACTCTAAATTTTTATAAGTTGTATGTTGCCATTCACCTAATGAATATTGGCTAAAATGAAAAGGTATGAATTTCGTATATATATGTATGTATATAAATATTTCTCTAGTTTTCATTTAGTGGAGATCGAATGTATGAACTAGAGACCTCATAATTATAAGTTAAGTTCGAAAAATGTTCATCTAAAACATATTAAAAAATAAATACCACTAAAATACCACTTTAGCTCAACTACTGGTATCGAATAACTCCAATTACCGTTACCGATATTATCGTTAATGCTGCCAACTCTAAAGACCTTTGCAAAATTTGTTAATTATTTAAGTCAGACCGATATAACCGTTACCAAAATAACAGCAAATACCGTTAAAGAGATAAGCCAAAATACCTTTCTTTACCTATTCAAATCGGTAACCAACCTTGATCATAAACATACATACATACGTTACTCAAAACTAGAGCTACATACTAAATGAGTTTTAACAACATCATATGGTGTTGTTTTCTGAATTTCATGAACTAAACTTTATTTTTAGAGTTAGTACTTCGAATTTCAAATTAATAACATTCCACTCAAATCAAACTTACCAATGGTGATGGGCTAAATCACCTCCACGTAAATTTTGTGAATCCCTAAGAGTCAAGTTCTTTTCATCAATCAGCAGTGACTTATCCTTTTGAGCTAAATCTTTATCTAATAAATACATTGTTGCACGTAATTTACGCAATTGTTCGTTTGTTTCCTTCAAAGCCTTGTCCATTAAACATTGGCATCCTTTGATAACTTTTAATTCGCGACGTAAATTGCGATCAACTTCATCTTCACATAGATCTACGCCTAAACGTCCTTCTCGCGTAACCAAACAACGTTGACAAATTGTTAAAGACTTTTCCTTTAGAAATCCAATGGCATTGAGAACACGACAGCGGTAAGTGTTTAAAGCTTCATCCTCCAATAACGCCGTTTTCTTTTGCTTATTTAATTCATCGCAAAGAAAACGAATTTCGCTGGCTCTCTCGCGTAAATGGTGTTCAACTTCACGTTGCCAATTGCGCGTCGTGTCATTAACATCGTCCACAACACGGCGAGATTCCCTATAAATAAATCTTAAATTATTTGACAAAACAAGCATATGTACAAAAATTTGTCGTTAAGCTCACTCCATTATTCGTTCTGCCATCCTTTCCTGGTCACATGTTATTCGAAATTTCATTTTATTGTTAAAATCCCAATCTTCATCAGAATATTTTGGAGGTAATTTGGCCATTTGACTCATACTTTTACCACACATATGAATGCCAGAAATGCGTTTAGTTCTCATATTGGATAACATTATAGTAAAATTTAAAAAATGTCCAAAAATTAGTTAATTCTTCTTAATCTATGTATATTCCGTTCTTTTTGTTAAACGTCTTGTTATCAATCTCGAAAATTCTAAACTCAATTTGTTATTACTTTGACTATAACTATTTTTATTTATTTTTTTTTTGTATACGATTTCCATAACTACAGTAGAAAATAATAATAATACCTATGCATGTATTCAGTAGTAATACACGGAAAAAGATTGAGCATAAATAGTATGAATTACTTTCATTAATTCATAAATAATCCATCTTTGTTTGATGTTTGTATAACTTTTCAGTGAAATAAAATCTATAAAATTATTTAAATTTTTATTTTGATGTTGCGAAAAAATGTCTAAAATTTTAATGGTAAACTAATTTACGTTTTGTTTAATCAGAATTGTAGGAACTCATACTCAAAATTTCTTTACTATTTGTTGATCTCCCATTAATGTATCTAATATCTGGAAAATGCATTATATCATCTTGCGTTAATAGCGAAGTTTTTTGTTGAAATAGGTGTTTCGAAAAAAAAATTAAAACAAATTTCTTCCAACTTTTTTTTCTGTGTACTTAAATTTTGCCATTTGTATTAACCTCTTAAATCTGACAAATAAACTTCTGTATTGAGTTTACATAAAACTTTTGTTACAGTGGCATATTTCTTCTGCGCATAAATGTCATATCGTCAGTGCGCCTACAAAAAGAGCTATTGTAAAGTTTTTTTATTCCACAATTTGAATGCCTTACTTATCGGTTTTGGTTACGCACCAAACCGATTTCGAAATTCTCTAGTGGATATCATGGCACAATCAACCAGGTAGAATTATTAGGTAGAGTTGTTACCTTTTATGTTAAACTACGGAAATATACACAACATGCATCACTTCAAATTTTGATTTTATCTGCTGGACATTTCCAAGAATGCATATGTATCTTTCAAAAGAATTTATAAATAAAATTGTAATATGAAAATTATTTTATGTTTGACGTTTTTATGCATCTGACATTTTAGCCAAATTATACCTGGATGATTGGGCATGATGTTTTTGATTTAAACAAATAATAATTTAAAATCGTATACTAATAACTTTGTATGAAAAAACAATTAATTTTTCACATATTAAGGTATTTACAGATGTCAATACTGTGTATTAATACTTTCAAATTAAAATATTATTGAAAACATTTTTGTATGTCAAGAAATCGTTCGTATTTTAGTTTTTTATTGATTGATATTTTTCTGCAAACTTTATTTTTATTTATACCTGGTACACTTGTACATACTTATATAGATTTTCCTCACATTTTTGTTTACCTTGCGGTATTTTCAGACGACAATACTGATTATTATTAATAAATAAATAAAAAAATAAATAAAATAAATAAATAATTATCAAAAACGTATGTACATATTATAATACAATTTCATCGTCTAAAGAAAAATATTATAATACAATTTCATCGTCTAAAGAAAAATTGTATAAGATTTTTAAATAATACAAATGATTTTTTTGATTTACGGTAAGTAAAAGAACTTTTATGAAATGAACTTTTGAACGCTATAGCTAATTGACGAACATAAAATCTATTTTTTGCTCTTCTATAAAAATTATTTTTGTAGGCGCATCGACGATATACATATGGGGCATTTCACGTCAAGTGAACCAACTTTTGAAATCGATGTCTTCCGATCGCGATGAACCAATGTTAGTTCTATTGGATAGTAATTCGGACACCATTTTTCAACAAGATCGGTCAAGAACTCTCTGAGTTATAGGAGGTCAAAATTTGACATTTTGGCCAAACAGGTGTTTTTTTTATCCATATAACTTATTACCTATTGTTCTTAGCAAAATGTGTCCCAAATAGTTTAGATAGCTATTTATGCAATCTTTCGAAAAAAAAAATTAAAAAAATTTAATAAAATATTTTTGATTTTTTTTTTTAAATCAAAAATATTTTTGACTTTTTTTCAAAATGGGCCCTTTTTATTTTTTTTTTTTATTTTTTTTAAGAAAGCTTAGGTCTTTTCCTAAGCGACCTATATGATCGCTTAGTGGGAAGCGAGTGGGATATCTATCAAAAAAAATATTTTGTAACTCAAGATTTAAAATTTTTGAATTTTTTTGCAAAATCAAAAACTTTGTTGACTTTTTTTAAAAAAATGGACCCATTTTTTAATTTTTGCTCAAAAGAAAGCTTAGGTCTTTTCCTTTAAAACCTTTTTGGTCGCTTAGTGGGATGCGAGTGGGATATCTATCAAAATAAATGTTTTGTATATTTGTGTGTAAGTGTTTCTAAAACCTTAAAAATAAAAACCACAACAACTGACCGATAATAGCCACTGGAGGGGTGCAATATGAGGCCGACCGCTATTAATTTTCCTCCCCCAAAATTTGTCTGAGTTTTGTATCTTGCTGCTTTTTTAGTCAATCCTAGAGGTAGTTTTCAGCGCACGTGATTTTCATTGTTAAAATATCAGGTGCCCCAGAAACAAATTTTTGGAATCAAGTGGAAATATTTTATGGCCCTTCTCCGAAGTACCAGTTTATTTATTATTTTATGACATTTGACTTTAAGAAGTGGGTGGAGAGGTAGAAGTTGACAGGTAGGTTATTTATATGGTGGTTTATTTTTATTATTATTTGTAACATTTGGTTAAACTAGGTACTTTAGTATGTAAGCCCTTCTTGACCCTAATAGAAGATTTTAGACTCATTCATTAAAACGTACTACCTATATGATCTTAAAAAACTATTTATTGTCCTTCTGAAGACATACGGAAATCAGTTTTTTAGAAACAGCGTTAAAGTTAAGACGTGTGTTATTTACATAAATACTTACAAAATTCAAAATGTCTACGACTTCTAAAAAGGCTAAGGTTGAAAATGAAATTTATTCGTCTTTTTGTTTTAATCCCTTTAACAAAATGAAGCACAGATCATCAGATATGCGAAATATTTCCGACGGCTTATTAAAAAAATTCCCTACGCTGTCAAAACGCTTGAAAATTTGTGGATCATGCAGGAAAGAGCTCGGAAAGTTGAACGAATTACCGAATTTGAATAGTAATGAGCCTTGCGTTGAAGTTATTCCAGATGAAGACAAAAGTAATTCCGAGAATCAAGACAGAACTGTTGATGATGATGGTTATTCTAACTTTTCAAATTCAACGAATGAGTGTCGAAACCAATACCATAAGGATGCAGTAGAAGTTCTTGAACAAATAAAAGAGAAATACAAAACGTCACAGAGTGAAGCTGAAAGAATTCAACTTCTCACGCTTGCTCCAAGAACATGGAGTTCTGCAAAAACAATGACTGAGTTTGGAACGTCTCAACGAAAAGCAAGAATTGCTAAACAATTGGTTGCTGAGCATGGGATTCTCACACTCCCAAACAAAAAGAAGGGAAAAACTTTGGAGTGCGATACTAAATCTCTAATAACTCAGTTTTATCAGCGAGATGATATGAGTCGCCTGATGCCAGGGATGAAAGACTGGATGTCTGTACGAATCGATGGCAAAAAAGTTCAAATGCAGAAGAGAATGGTTCTCTTTAACCTGAATGAATTATTCGCAACATTTCAATCTGAATACGAGGATGTCAAAATTGGATTCACAAAATTTACACAACTGAGGCCAAAACATTGCGTTTTGGCAGGAAGCAGCGGAACTCACACAGTATGTGTTTGTATTTACCATGAAAATGTTAAATTGATGTTGAAGGAAATCAACTTAAATTACTTAAAAGATGATTCATCAGAAGATTTACACCATTACCGCGATTGCCTTAAATTGACTATGTGCCCTAATGCTACAACTTCTTGCCACTTAGGTGAATGTTCGAATTGCCCGGAAACCACATCCATCAAAGAAAATTTAATCAACTCTTTTGATCGAGAATGTATTGAGGAGTTAAAATTTGAATCTTGGCTTCAGACTGAAAGATGCACACTGAAAACCATAATTTTAAATGTGGATGATTTTGTGGAAGAACTGTGTAGAGGATTGCTAAATTTGAGAACCCATGACTTTTTAGTCAAAGAGCAGTGGTCATTCTTCAAGGACTTGAAAACACATTTGAAGTCTGGTGAATTCATTATTTCATTTGATTTCGCAGAGAACTATAAATATGTTCTTCAGGATTCCATACAAGCATTCCACTTCAATAACGACCAAGCAACTATATTCACAGTAGTTATTTACTACATGAAAGAAGAAAACCTGGAACACAAAAGTATGGCAATCATATCCGACGATTTAAAACATGACACCGTTGCAGTTTATGAGTACCAGAAGATAATACTAAATTATCTAAAATCAAAATTTACAGTAGAAAAGGTATACTACGTTTCGGACGGAGCTCGTCAACATTTTAAAAACAAAAGTAGCTTCGCAAATCTTACAGCTCATGAAAAAGATTTTGGAATGCCAGCTGAGTGGCATTTTCATCCTACTGCTCATGGTAAAGGAGCATGTGATGGTATTGGAGCAAACCTCAAAAGAAATGCAGCGAAGTATAGCCTCCAGTGCTCTCATCAAGATCGCATCTTAGATGCGACTGCTTTATTCCATTGGGCAAAGAATTATTGTAAAGAAACTAAAATAGTTTTTAGTAGCAAAGAGGATCATGAGGAAACATTGAAAACACTAAAGAGCAGATTCGATGCTGCGGTAACAATCGATGGCACTGCTCAATACCATGCTTTCATACCGCTTGTCGATGGAAGACTCAAATTAAAAAAGTTTTCTGCATCTACTCAATGCGATTTCTTTCCAAAGCCAAAAAAGAAGCCAGCAGCGAAATCAGTAGCTGATTCTAATAACGCCCAGAAAGGATTGACAAAAAAAAGCAGCTAATAAAGGTGACAAATAAGGAGGATAAAAGTATGGATATTTGAAAATTTAAAAACTTCATAAATTAAGTGTAAAAATAGTTATTATATAAATTGATCTATTGTGATTAAGATTAAATTTTACTAAATTATTCATCTTTTTATTATTATTATTATTATATATTAAATTAATTATTATTACAAATAAATAACAAAATTAAATTATTCAACATTTCCATAGAAAAAAAGTGATTTTTATTCCTGAGGTTAACATATTATGGGTATTACAGTATCGAGGCTATGAAATTTTAGTTGGGTATGTTACATACCATCGGAAAGGCTAATGTGTCTAGTTTCTCTGCGTAAGTTTAATTTTTAAGGTTTACACACAAATATGAAAAAAATTAAAATAGTGCAAATTTAAAAACCTTTGTCTTGAGTTACAAAACATTTATTTTGATAGATATCCCACTCGCATCCCACTAAGCGACCAAAAAGGTTTTAAAGGAAAAGACCTAAGCTTTCTTTTGAGAAAAAAAAATTAATAAAAAAAGAGTCCATTTTGGAAAAAAAAAAGTCAAAAAGGTTTTTGATTTTTCAAAAAAAAAGTAAAAAATTGTATGTCTTGAGTTACAAAACATTTTTTTTATAGATATCCCACTCGCATCCCACTAAGCGACAAAAAGGGTGTTAAAGAAAAACACATAAGCTTTCTTCTGAGCAAAAAAAAAAAATTAAAAAATGGGTCCATTTTTTTAAAAAAAGTCAACAAAGTTTTTGATTTTGCAAAAAAATTCAAAAATTTTAAATCTTGAGTTACAAAATATTTTTTTGATAGATATCCCACTCGCATACCACTAAGCGACCATATAGGTCGCTTAGGAAAAGACCTAAGCTTTCTTAAAAAAAATAAAAAAATAAAATAAAAAGGGCCCATTTTGAAAAAAAAAGTCAAAAATATTTTTGATTTAAAAAAAAAAATCAAAAATATTTTATTAAATTTTTTTAATTTTTTTTTCGAAAGATTGCATAAATAGCTATCTAAACTATTTGGGACACATTTTGCTAAGAACAATAGGTAATAAGTTATATGGATAAAAAAAAAACCTGTTTGGCCAAAATGTCAAATTTTGACCTCCTATAACTCAGAGAGTTCTTGACCGATCTTGTTGAAAAATGGTGTCCGAATTACTATCCAATAGAACTAACATTGGTGCAAATTTCATCGCGATCGGAAGACATCGATTTCAAAAGTTGGTTCACTTGACGTGAAATGCCCCATATGTATAACATTTTATAAACATAAATCCTTCTCATGATACCGTTTTATGTCATGAATATTTAATATATTTTGTTTACAATGGGTTATTTCTTATATTGATCATACAACATACTTTTAAGTTGTTGCCTAGACAGGTATTAATTAGAATGTAGGCTTGGTTACAGTTATGTATGTGAAGACATACTTATGGAATGAAGTACACTAAAAATAGCATTGCTTTGGATTTTTTCTTCTGCATTTAAAACTATCTGATGATTTTAGGCCAATCAAATAACAAGAACTCGTGCTGAAAATCGATTGAATGTTTTAAAATTGGGTAAACAACAAAGGTACTTAATTCCATATTGCGAGGACTTATATTTTATTACAAAATGTCTAAGAATAAATAGAACTATTTCACAAGAAAGTAATTTTATATCAATCACCAATATAATACGGGCACCGATTTTTGTGCATTTTGTAAAAAAAAACATATACATATTTAGTTTATTGATTTGATATTTTTTAGTACCAGGAAATATCAGTTATCTGGACCAAAATATGTCCAAACTTAGATTTTCATATATTTTGATCCAACAGATTTTGTTTATTATTGGACACATACCGTCAGCTTAGTATTGTTTTGGTCCACCGACCATTTCAACAAAAATTTAGTTAGGAGTTTATTATATATGTATATTTTAACTGTCCTCTTTCTAATTTCTCGATATTTTGTATGCATTTTGAGATGTTAAGCATTATCAAACACAAAACTAAAGCATGTTCACAATTTTACAATTTTTATTATGTGCTGTTTTTCTATAGCGAGCGAGTACTTTGAGTGGAATTTTAACATGTGTTTTGTTATTGTAACAAAAACAAAATACATGTAAAACGTCCACTCAAAACGTTCATTCGCTATAAACAAACAGCACATTAATTTTGTTTGTGGGCTTTATATGGGAGATATGAAAATTTATAACAGTTATTTAAATCTAATTTTAACTCAATGTCGATTTTATATATAAGATAATTATTCACGTTAAAGTGATTTTCAGATGTGGGCCTTATGAGGCTGTTTCGTCAATTATGGACCGATTTTCGCAAAATGTGGTGGTGTCAGTTTCACTAATATGCATAAGACTTATTTACGTTGGATATTTATGGCATTTGTATTGTGCCAAAAATCAGGATATGAAAATACATCGCTGTTTATATGGATATACACCATTCTTAAATGATACACAAATTTGATATGCATACAAAATAAGTCTTTCTATTCCTCAAAAGCTTAATAACTTTTGATTAATTGGATATAATGTTATACAAAATAAAATTTTTGTTCACAATATAAGCTATTGTGGGCAGGTACGGCACCAGGTCAACCATTTGGGAGGGAAATAAAGAAAAAATTATTTTTCATCCCCGATAAAAACAATAATTGGTGACTGGCTTAAAACCACCCAGAAAACATGTTCCAAAATTAAGTATTAGGTAATTCAATTCACCGTTTTTTCCCATTGCGACAATGCGAACTTCCGCACAATCACAACAACAACAATGATACGAAACAAATGACAGTTTTCAAAAAAGTAATATCGATCCCTATGGTTATTTTAACGTTCTACAACCACTTTTCAATGGTTGGGGTTTGCAGAGCGAGATAAAATTATGAAATAAATTTCAAATGTGTTTAAGAATTTAAAATCGATTAAAAATAACTGTGTTTGGATTCGTCAAATGTAAGTCTTGAACCAAACCTACTGTCTCACAGTGAACAATTGTTCGCTGTAGCGCAATGTAATCTTTGGCAAAGTGTCCAATATGGCATAAACGCCTAAATCTCTGTTTTAATTTTTTGAATAAAAAATAAACCGGTATATTATGAAAATCGATTTCGACAAAAACAGTGATGGGTTTATCGTTTTCTTCTTTTATAGATTGTGTATTATTTAAATTTTATAACTTTTTCACTAAGTGTTATCTGTTATCCATCATATTGTATTTGGTTTAAAAAAAAAAAATAAAAAAATGGAAGCTATGGAAGCCCTAATAACTGAATGAATGAATAAAAAATAATAAAACTTGTCGACCGAATTTCGATTTTCATAACATACCTGAATAATTCGATAATTTAAGTGATTTCAACATGGTGTATATCTTGTTATTATATTTAAATATCGTTATGTTAAATTAAACTTAAATTTATACTGAAACTTATAAATATTAATTACATATTTGTTAAATTTTACATACATACACAATTTGTTTTCTTTTCTTTTATTATTTTCAAACAAGGACATTTTTTTGCATTTTTCATAATGTCAGAATTAGTTGTTTAATCATATTCTCAGACAAATACCAACCAACATCTGAATAATTACATATGAATGAATTCTAATTGCATACATATTTTTATTTTTATATTTTTGAGTGGAAATGTTTAATTTTTATTTATAAACATATTTAATATTTAATGCAAAATCTGTTGTGGACACATTACCACATCAAATTGGCAATAGTTAATTTAATAATAAAGTTGAGGGATTGGATAATTTTAAGTTTGTCTGTTTTTTATTTATGTTTTGCTCTTGTGTAATAAGACACATTAAACATGATGATGATGATGATGCCGATGATATTATGTAGTAATTCGTTAATGCATTAATTAATACTTCTTTTAAAGATAATAGAAAAAATGAAGTTATACTTGTTATAATACTTATTATTATTATCCATATAGGTATTTTTTGTTTGCGTAATGCTATATCGAGAGCGAATATTCAATAAGGACTCTCTGCATTATAGATAGACCTTTTTGAAAATAAGCCATCGATATGTATGTAATTTTTATTTTTTAATGTGGAAGATTTTAAGTTATTTTAATTAAATTTTGTGTATATGTGTGTGTGTGTGTGTGTGTGTGTTGAACATTTTTTATTAATACTTGTGTATTTGTTTATAATAAATAACAGTTTTTTTTCAATAGTTTGTTGATTTGCTATGTTTTGTTGCTTTTTGTTTGTTTGCTTGTAATTAATTCATTATCTAAACTTTTTGGTTTTAATAAATTGGTGTTCCTAGAAAAGAGTTAATGTTTCTTTTTTGTTTGGTTGTAGTTATTTTTCCATTTTAATTTATATAATCAGGCAGTGTAATTTAAATATTCTTTTATTTTCTATTTCTGTTGTTTTAATGTTTTGTTTAGTTATATTATTATCAGTTTTATGTTACTTTGTCAGTTCCTTTTTATATGATTTTCAAAAATTATATGTAGTTGAAACTTAAGTTTAGCATACAAGAAAATAAAAATATATTTACTTATTTATTTTCGATTTAAATTATTAATTTAAAAACAAACAAAAATACATATTTTTCGTGTTATATGTACTAAATTCAGCTATTTCCTTTTTTTATTTTTATTTGAGGTAATTTTTAATATTTTTAGTTATGGTTCATTCCTTTAAGGTTTTTGTTTTCAAGTCCCGGGCTTTATTTATTTCTTATTTTATTTTGAGTTTTAATAGATTTTAAACATTTATAAAAATAAACTTAGTTTTCAGTCGCATATGAAACATAATTGTACATATAATCTTTTTGAGTATTGTGGTATTTTTATTTAAAACACATTTTGGGCAAAGGGAAATAAAAAACTAAATAAATACACACTATTTTATCAAATCATTAATTATCTTTTTCACGATGTTTTGTGTTAAAAGGCTGTACTTTCTTTTTAAGGATGGGCTTGTTCGGAATTGTCTTTTTAAATATTTGTTTTATCATACTTAACACTGAATTAATTACATACATCGTACGTGACATTTGTATGCCTATAGAGTGAAATAGATTTTGCAAAATAAGAGTAACTGCAAAATAATTTCCATTCAGAGGGTACTATATTTAAATAATAAGCGATTGAGGTACATGCGAAAATCTGAGAACTATGTGTTTTTTCTTCTAAACCAAAGATTTTTCCTTAACAATCCGTTATATTTAAATATAAAAATTAAAACAAACTGTATGTTTTTATAATAAATAAAATTTAATATCGTTTGTGACGTACATACATATATAGATTTTTCTTTATTTCTTATCATTTAAAACATAAACATTAAATATATGAAAATTGTGAAAACTAATTCATAATTATAAATTTGTTCAATTCTGATTGATTTTATAGATGTTTTTATTCTATAAAATTTTTGGAAAAATGTGTACTAATTATGAAAAAATTAATCAAAGTTTGAAATATTTTAAAAGTGGACGTTTTAGGAAAATAGCGTTTCTGCGAATTCATGGATTCAACTGCACAAAATTTCCAAATTGAACAAAGTTAATGAACGAGAAATTGGAACATATTTTATGTGAAATATTGATCCGCGATAGGGGTGAATATAGTTGGATGTTCCAAATCACAAAAAAATAAAGTTACTTAACTCTCAATTTCACTAGAAATTTGTGAGATCTATTCGGAGATATCAGTAACATATGTTATATGTATATAACAATGAAACTGATTTTCATCAGGTATGAAAATAATAAATAAATTCGATGACATTTTTAAACAAAAAAAAAAATTTTCTATAAAAATATAAAAATATATAAATATGTATGTAAATTGTCCCTATTATTTTTTCCTTGCGTTTTTATTGAAAAGCAGAACATTTAAAGATTTTTTAATATATTTTTTATTTCTATATGCTAGCACAAATTCATTTCGCCACCGTAGCCCATTAGGAGGTACCAATTAAATTAAAAAAATAAAGATAGTAAACTGACTACATATATTTAATTTTATGTTATTTCTGCCCTTAAAAAGTTTTAATTAGCTCTAAATACCTTAACATAGTAAAATTTGACTATTATTTACAGATATTCTGCCTCCAAAGATTTTGTAGTGTTTTTACAAAAATTCTGCCGCAATATAAAACCATTTTTTAAAAATAAAATTTATTTATGTATAGTTATTTAACTTTATTCGATCTTTTTATAATATTAATGTAATAATTAGTTAAGCTTTTAAGTTGCGTGTAGCCTACGGCACAGCTGTCAATTTAAATTAATTTGACAAGCGGTACGTTAAAAAAACTTGAAAGCAAAACTTGAATGCAGCCACGATAATATAACAAGCATGAATTGTTTGTTGGGCATCATTATTGCATCTTTAACAGCCTGTAATGATCTAATGGGAAAATATTGATGTCATATACACACATAGTACTTTATGATGGTTCCAAAGCATAATTGGACAAGATTTTGTCTGCTGTAAATGTGCTCTAAACATCAAAATAATGTAACAAAAAATAGTTTTTTTTTCGCTTCTATTTATACTCCACATACAAAATTTAAAATTTGCATTATTGAAACTGTAAATTTTTGCAGAAAAACCAAAATAACTCAATTTCTTGCGCTCAACACATAATCGGACAAAGTAGAATTAGTATTTTAACGTGTGCGATCAATATTTAGTTGCATATCCTTTGTTGTCTAGAATGGCCTCCTTTATAATCGATTTTACCAAGTATTGGCACAATTCCGGCACTGTTGAGTGTCATGCTTCAAGTAAGGACTCTTCTATCTGAACTAACGTGTTAAATTTTATTTGATGCACTCTCCTAGCTAATTCCTCCCAAAGATGCTTAATTACATTAAAGTCTGGACTCCGTGCAGGTGTTTCTATACGTTTAGGACAGTTATGGATCAACCAAAGCTCTGTAACACCTGATGTGGGCTCGGAACCGTTATCTTAAATAATGGCAAAGTATAACAGAGCCTACTATATGCTTAACAGTGTTCTTATAATGAAATTCGGCATTTCGGTCACACAAACAGCTTGCCATGTAAATTAAATTTACTTCCGTCAGTGAACAAAACCTTGAAATTATGAAAACTAACTTGGGGCTGGATGTAATTTATATGGCATTATTTTTTAAAATTTTTGCAAATTTGTGTAGTCGAAAAGTTCAGAATCCTAAATATTCATTCTGTACGTTTGCGTGCAAGATTACTATTTCCCATAATTTTATATTTTTTTTTGCATTAAAGATGTCCAATGCTAGTAAAACCAAGCCCATAAATTAATGATAAATTTTAATATCAGATAATGAATAAATTAAGTAAGTAACTATATTACTTACTTAAAAAGTGTCCCTACTGAAAAAACATTTTTTTTTAATTTACCCAACTTTGAATTCAATAATTTCTTAAATCAAAGCAAACATAGCAAAACAAAGTTAACACACTCAATCATCTCTAAAAAAGTACACAGTGCGTCTTCGAAAAATGTACATGATACCATACGGATTTGATTCCACTTTCGATCGGAATGGAATTCGGCGACAGGAGAACATATACATATCGTCACCTTAAATGCAAACGGACGTAACTACACTTTTATTTTATTTTTTTACAGGAGAAGCAAGACTTTATACAATTAATAATGATAAAGTCAAACGTCCCACAGTGGGGTCAAATGCCCCTTTTTACGGATTTATTAATATCACAACATCAATAATAGCGACGCTCGCAAAATTTTACGTGGGTAGCCCTTAGACCAATCCTCATATTGTAACAAAATTTTAGGGATATAGGAGGGGGAAGTCAATTACCCACCAAATAAAATAATTATTAACTTGTGCTATATCTATAGAACTACAATAGTTATGACCACTAAATTTACTCTAAAAACAAACTACAAGTTCCGCCAAAATCGGAGGGGTATACGAGGGTGGAATCCGGTTCCCCCCATACAAATGAACTATTAATTCTCCTATATCTATAGAACTACATCAGTGAGACACACTAAATTTATGCATGTTATTGATAAAAAAACTACCATATTGTTTTAAGATGATATCATTATATTAACTAGTAATGGGAGGTTGAATAATAGAGATCTTTCCCAACTCCTGCCACTAAAAGACTTGCAAAGTTTAAATGTACTGCTTTGAAATTTATACAACACAATATTTGAAATGAGACAATATAAAAACTACAGATCTGAACGTGAGTGATAACTGGCTCCCGATATAAAACTTTAAAATTCCCGCGATCGCGCTCACTAACATGATTTTATATTAAGCTAAATTGCCTGCTATCGGATGACTTCGTATTAACCACAAGAAAAAACTTCGAATTAATCACAAAAAAAAAACTTTTAAACAAAACTTGTATACAAGCGTGAGTGCATGAGAGTTAAATTGTTAAAATTCCGCGTGCTATTTATTCACGATTAGAAAATCAATGGATTTTCCATCCATAAACTGAAATAAATAAAAATAATTGGTAAAAGTTTATTATTGTTTATCTCATTATAATACAAGAATATAGCCACGTCCAGGCCTGACTCACACGTGACTCTCGTATTATTAATCACAACACTTGCACATCTCTTATGAAACAAAAAAAAACCGTTGTTATTGTCATTGGTTTTTTTGTTTCATAAGAGATGTGCAAGTGTTGTGATTAATAAAACGTTTTTCAGAATCGCAAAGTGCTTTTTGATGGTAGACTTAAAGGGTGAAGCTTTTACTAATTTACATATAACTTATGAGGCGCAGCGATGCGCAACCTAATTTTTTCTGAAACAACGCCTTACTGTCCAGGCTTTTAAATTATGTTGAATTCTCTGCCCAGCTGAGCCCAGCTAATAACTTTATGTCCATTTGAACTGACAAAATCCATTTTTTTTTGCACTTCCAATATAAAAACTAATATCAAAGCCACTTCCACAAATAATTAAAATTTAACCAAAACATATCAATAAATACCTGAACTTCATGGTTGCATAATTAGATTTGTTAATTTTTTAAATTACCTATCACAAATAGTATTTATTTGCGCAATTTTTTTAGGTTTTTTTCTCACAATATGTAATTTTAACACGTGACTATAAAAATACCTTTTAATATTTCGCATTAATTTTTGCCTGCTAATGTAGAATTTTGTGCTCTTTAAGCTGGCACTTTCAGTTTTCACGATACTTGAAATTTGTTTATTCAATTAATCCGCAAAATTAGTGTGTTTGGCCCCTCTGTGCGTCCGTTTGAATTTCTTTAATAAAGTTGTCATTTTGGATCGCAGGGGTCTAAAAATTAGCTTGAGAATTTTGTTTGATAAAAATAATCATAATCAATTATGATTAGTTACATCCGTTTGCATTTAAGGTAATAATAATTTGCCGCAATTTGTGGAATAAAGTGTTGACAACAAAATAGAAAAACAAAGAGTGGAGGATTACACTACAAAACAAAGCATTATCATTGTTGTATAATATTTCAAAAATATTGAAAGTTTGGGGGGCCACATTATCCTAAGCGATGAAGCTCATTTTCACTGATGGCTTTGTTATTTGTCAAAATTGCCTCATTTGATTGTTGAAAAAAATTCAGATTTTGGGCAGTAGGCATCCTTGAACTAAACTTCTGGCTAGATGTGCTTTACTTTACAATCAAAAAATAACAATCTGAAGAAAGAAAATATATTCAAATCTTGCGTAGATTTTGGGACATCCCAAAAAATAATTATTTTGCTATTTTCCAAATGGAAAGTGTTTTTAAAGTTAATTATTAAGAACATACAGTAATTACAAATTCACCCATGCGTTTAGACACCTTTTTTTATAATTTTGAAATAAAAAGTCAAATATAATTTTTTTCTGTTTTTAATAATAACAAACAATAATAAGTAAAGTAATTATATTTTTCATTAAAAAAATAAACTAAACGTAAATTAAGAAAAAGAAAATGAAAATCTTGAAGTAATTTTCGATTTTTAACACTTTAGAACACAGGCTTCATTAATTTTGAACAATAATTTTGTTTAATAATAAAGTTATCTTATGTTTTGTTTTGTTTTATGACTTAAATTTAATTTATAAAGTAAAAAAAAAAAATATATATAATAATAAACAAAATATTTGAATTGTTTTATTATTTTCTGTTACTATGAATATTCACTTAACATACATTGATGAATTTACGGCTGTTCTTTATGTTATTTATGTACTTTCTTTAGAATATTATTATTTTAATAGAAATTTATTTATATTTTGTTTTTTTGTTTGTGTTTTTTAATTTATGAAATTTTACTATAGACTTTTATTATTTGTCATATTATATGTAAGATATATATATAGTATGTATATGAAATTTTTAATGGATTTATTTTATTATACATATGTAATATTTATTTATTTATTGTAATTATTTTTTGTGTTTTTGTAATTATGTATTTTTTAAACAGCAGTTTAGGAGCTTTTAATATTTTTTCTATAATATAAAATGTCATAGGTGTTTTTTTTTATTTTTTATTTTTGGAAATTTTATTTTGTTTGTTTAATATTTAATTTATTTCTCTTTTGTATTCGTATAAATAATTATATGTTTACTTATAAGGCGCAAGCACCTTGTTAATTTCTTTTTAATCTTGGTCTATTTCATTTTACTGTAATTACACCATTTTCTTTTTAAAGAATTTCGAAAATATCAACGACAGAGATATACATATGTACTTTCAAAATATCTACTTGAAATTCAGCGATAAGTGAAGGTTTCGTTTCTAGATTTATTAGATATTTGCTATGATCTACTTCCTGATTTTAATATTAAACATTGGTTTAGTGTTTAGAGATGATTAAAAAAAAATCGAAAAAAAATCAATGATTTTGAATTTCTTGGCATTTAAAACTCCAATTAAAGCTAGTACATAACTAGTTCCTGGCTGTTTTAAAAACAAAGCTGTATTAAAGCATTTTCTAACAAAACAGATAGATTTTACTTTGGCATTGAAAACATAGCTTAAATTCAAGTCCTAGAGTTAATTTTCTGTAGTATAATAGGATTTAAATTTTCTTCTGAATTTGCAATTGAAAATGGTGTAAGATTTAAATTTCTGTATTTCTTTATCAACACACCGCCGCAGTACATTACATTTACCATAACCAATTTCGGTTTACTTTAATTTTTAATTTCTAGTTCATTAAAAAACAAAAATAACATTAACATTCATTTTTGTATTATTTAAATGTAATCAATCAATTATCATAATCATATATGTTTTGAATATGTTTTTCTTTATTTTTTTTTCTTCTGTTTTTGTTTTTAATTTATTTTTCAGTTTTAAAATCATCCGATTTTATGTTGTTTTGTTTTATACATGTGTAGTTAACAGTACTTTTAGTATTTATATAGTCAGCATTTCAAACGCCTTTAACCATTGCCTTTAATGAATTTTTGATGGCTATTGGAGGAGCAGTTGCAGCTGCTTTTATGTACGCACTACGACATGGGCAAACCTTGCACATCCATCATTTCGTCCTGGGGAGAGGGACGTGGGGGAAAAGCTTGCAAATGTGGCGGCGTTGCTCGTGCGTACATGCCTCTTGGAGCTAAGGGATATTGTAATCGATAGGAACCATCATGTGCTTGTCTTGGTGTACGTCTAGGAGAACGGGCCGGCATTCGGTTAGCTCTTTGCATTTCTTCTAAAATTGATGGCGCTACATATGTGAAACCCTGTAAATAAAGAAATTTTTGTATTTATTATAATTTCTCTTTATAATTGGAAATTCTCTTCGGTTTTAGGTTCTCTTAATATTAATATATACATTCTCTGACTATTATCTCTGCTCTTACTAATTACATACCGCATTTCATCGTTGAGCATGTTCACATTCATTACTTGCTTCGATTTACCTTGAAGTTTTCGTTGTTTTAACACAAGGTTTTACGCATGATTACAACAAACAATTAGGTGGTGATTTATTTTTATAAAATAATATTGAAATTCGAATGATATTTAACAAAAAAATATACATACGTCTCTATACTTTGTTACAATTGTTATAGATACGTTTCAGAACATGTGAATCTATAAAATAGTATGGCTGCCAAAAATGACTTCCCAAAGACATTATGCCAAAAAAATGTTCTTACATCCGCATAAGAAATATACATACATTTCTTTCATAGATTAACTTAGCTGACCAATTTATGTGATATATGTATGTATAATCTTGATACCAAATTGAAGGTAATTAAAAAACTTGTCGTGTAGTAGGAACATTTTTGAAATTATTTTTATATTTTTAGAGATGAATGTTGAATTGACTTTTAAATATGGGGCATTTCACGTCAAGTGAACCAACTTTTGAAATCGATGTCTTCCGATCGCGATGAAATTTGCACCAATGTTAGTTCTATTGGATAGTAATTCGGACACCATTTTTCAACAAGATCGGTCAAGAACTCTCTGAGTTATAGGAGGTCAAAATTTGACATTTTGGCCAAACAGGTGTTTTTTTTATCCATATAATTTATTACCTATTGTTCTTAGCAAAATGTGTCCCAAATAGTTTTGATAGCTATTTATGCAATCTTTCGAAAAAAAAAATTAAAAAAATTTAATAAAATATTTTTGATTTTTTTTTTTTAAATCAAAAATATTTTTGACTTTTTTTTCCCAATGGGCCATTTTTATTTTTTTTAAGAAAGCTTAGGTCTTTTCCTAAGTGACCTATATGGTCGCTTAGTGGGATGCGAGTGGGATATCTATCAAAAAAAATTTTTTGTAACTCAAGATTTAAAATTTTTGAATTTTTTTGCAAAATCAAAAACTTTGTTGACTTTTTTTAAAAAAATGGACCCATTTTTTAATTTTTTTTTTGCTCAGAAGAAAGCTTATGTGTTTTCCTTTAACACCCTTTTTGTCGCTTAGTAGGATGCGAGTGGGATATCTATAAAAAAAATGTTTTGTAACTCAAGACATACAATTTTTTACTTTTTTTTTGAAAAATCAAAAACCTTTTTGACTTTTTTTTTTCCAAAATGGACTCTTTTTTTATTAATTTTTTTTTCTCAAAAGAAAGCTTAGGTCTTTTCCTTTAAAACCTTTTTGGTCGCTTAGTGGGATGCGAGTGGGATATCTATCAAAATAAATGTTTTGTAACTCAAGACAAAGGTTTTTAAATTTGCACTATTTTAATTTTTTTCATATTTGTGTGTAAACCTTAAAAATTAAACTTACGCAGAGAAACTAGACACATTAGCCTTTCCGATGGTATGTAACATACCCAACTAAAATTTCATAGCCTCGATACTGTAATACCCATAATATGTTAACCTCAGGAATAAAAATCACTTTTTTTCTATGGAAATGTTGAATAATTTAATTTTGTTATTTATTTGTAATAATAATTAATTTAATATATAATAATAATAATAATAAAAAGATGAATAATTTAGTAAAATTTAATCTTAATCACAATAGATCAATTTATATAATAACTATTTTTACACTTAATTTATGAAGTTTTTAAATTTTCAAATATCCATACTTTTATCCTCCTTATTTGTCACCTTTATTAGCTGCTTTTTTTTGTCAATCCTTTCTGGGCGTTATTAGAATCAGCTACTGATTTCGCTGCTGGCTTCTTTTTTGGCTTTGGAAAGAAATCGCATTGAGTAGATGCAGAAAACTTTTTTAATTTGAGTCTTCCATCGACAAGCGGTATGAAAGCATGGTATTGAGCAGTGCCATCGATTGTTACCGCAGCATCGAATCTGCTCTTTAGTGTTTTCAATGTTTCCTCATGATCCTCTTTGCTACTAAAAACTATTTTAGTTTCTTTACAATAATTCTTTGCCCAATGGAATAAAGCAGTCGCATCTAAGATGCGATCTTGATGAGAGCACTGGAGGCTATACTTCGCTGCATTTCTTTTGAGGTTTGCTCCAATACCATCACATGCTCCTTTACCATGAGCAGTAGGATGAAAATGCCACTCAGCTGGCATTCCAAAATCTTTTTCATGAGCTGTAAGATTTGCGAAGCTACTTTTGTTTTTAAAATGTTGACGAGCTCCGTCCGAAACGTAGTATACCTTTTCTACTGTAAATTTTGATTTTAGATAATTTAGTATTATCTTCTGGTACTCATAAACTGCAACGGTGTCATGTTTTAAATCGTCGGATATGATTGCCATACTTTTGTGTTCCAGGTTTTCTTCTTTCATGTAGTAAATAACTACTGTGAATATAGTTGCTTGGTCGTTATTGAAGTGGAATGCTTGTATGGAATCCTGAAGAACATATTTATAGTTCTCTGCGAAATCAAATGAAATAATGAATTCACCAGACTTCAAATGTGTTTTCAAGTCCTTGAAGAATGACCACTGCTCTTTGACTAAAAAGTCATGGGTTCTCAAATTTAGCAATCCTCTACACAGTTCTTCCACAAAATCATCCACATTTAAAATTATGGTTTTCAGTGTGCATCTTTCAGTCTGAAGCCAAGATTCAAATTTTAACTCCTCAATACATTCTCGATCAAAAGAGTTGATTAAATTTTCTTTGATGGATGTGGTTTCCGGGCAATTCGAACATTCACCTAAGTGGCAAGAAGTTGTAGCATTAGGGCACATAGTCAATTTAAGGCAATCGCGGTAATGGTGTAAATCTTCTGATGAATCATCTTTTAAGTAATTTAAGTTGATTTCCTTCAACATCAATTTAACATTTTCATGGTAAATACAAACACATACTGTGTGAGTTCCGCTGCTTCCTGCCAAAACGCAATGTTTTGGCCTCAGTTGTGTAAATTTTGTGAATCCAATTTTGACATCCTCGTATTCAGATTGAAATGTTGCGAATAATTCATTCAGGTTAAAGAGAACCATTCTCTTCTGCATTTGAACTTTTTTGCCATCGATTCGTACAGACATCCAGTCTTTCATCCCTGGCATCAGGCGACTCATATCATCTCGCTGATAAAACTGAGTTATTAGAGATTTAGTATCGCACTCCAAAGTTTTTCCCTTCTTTTTGTTTGGGAGTGTGAGAATCCCATGCTCAGCAACCAATTGTTTAGCAATTCTTGCTTTTCGTTGAGACGTTCCAAACTCAGTCATTGTTTTTGCAGAACTCCATGTTCTTGGAGCAAGCGTGAGAAGTTGAATTCTTTCAGCTTCACTCTGTGACGTTTTGTATTTCTCTTTTATTTGTTCAAGAACTTCTACTGCATCCTTATGGTATTGGTTTCGACACTCATTCGTTGAATTTGAAAAGTTAGAATAACCATCATCATCAACAGTTCTGTCTTGATTCTCGGAATTACTATTGTCTTCATCTGGAATAACTTCAACGCAAGGCTCATTACTATTCAAATTCGGTAATTCGTTCAACTTTCTGAGCTCTTTCCTGCATGATCCACAAATTTTCAATCGTTTTGACAGCGTAGGGAATTTTTTTAATAAGCCGTCGGAAATATTTCGCATATCTGATGATCTGTGCTTCATTTTGTTAAAGGGATTAAAACAAAAAGACGAATAAATTTCATTTTCAAACTTAGTCTTTTTAGAAGTCGTAGACATTTTGAATTTTGTAAGTATTTATGTAAATAACACACGTCTTAACTTTAACGCTGTTTCTAAAAAACTGATTTCCGTATGTCTTCAGAAGGACAATAAATAGTTTTTTAAGATCATATAGGTAGTACGTTTTAATGAATGAGTCTAAAATCTTTTATTAGGGTCAAGAAGGGCTTACATACTAAAGTACCTAGTTTAACCAAATGTTACAAATAATAATAAAAATAAACCACCATATAAATAACTTCTACCTCTCCACCCACTTCTTAAAGTCAAATGGCCATCAAATATTTCCACTTGATTCCAAAAATTTGTTTCTGGGGCACCTGATATTTTAACAATGAAAATCACGTGCGTTGAAAACTACCTCTAGGATTGACTAAAAAAGCAGCAAGATACAAAACTCAGACAAATTTTGGGGGTGGAAAATTAATAGCGGTCGGCCTCATATTGCACCCCTCCAGTGGCTATTATCGGTCAGTTGTTGTGGTTTTTATTTTTAAGGTTTTAGAAACACTTACACACAAATATGAAAAAAATCAATTTAAAAACATTTGTCTTGAGTTACAATAGGTAATAAGTTATATGGATTAAAAAAACACCTGTTTGGCCAAAATCTCAAATTTTGACCTCCTATAACTCAGAGAGTTCTTGACCGATCTTGTTGAAAAATGGTGTCCGAATTACTATCCAATAGAACTAACATTGGTGCAAATTTCATCGCGATCGGAAGACATCGATTTCAAAAGTTGGTTCACTTGACGTGAAATACCCCATATACATATCGACTAAATTTTAAAATTTAAAATGGCCAAGATACACATTATGTACGTTGTATACGTGTTTTTACAACAAGGGGTAAAAACACGTTATGCTGAATATGCTCGTTGGTATTTTAGTACTCACTGATTTTTTTTAGCACGATTCACTATAAAAAGAAGTTATGATAAAAAAAAATTTCCCAAATGCTAGTATTATTATTAAAGAGAGAGTGTGTCAATCGGCCACCAGAAATGACATATCCATGTTAAATACACCAGTCAATAATGTTGCGAGAGGGTTGAAAATTCACTAATAGTAGTTCTCAGTGGCTAACTAATTGGATTTGGCGGAACTAGTTCAACGAACTGCAGGGAAGTTATGTTTCCGTGGTGAGTATGTATGAATTGACGCAGCTGATTATAACACTCTTGTGTGCTAAAAGAGTCCTTTTGCATATTCATTTGTGTAAATACTTGAAAACTTAATTGAGAGTCACATGGAATATAGCAAACAATTTTGTCTGTATTTCTATTTTTTTTTTTTGTTTTAACATAATGTTTGTACCTTTAAAATAATCTACATACATACATAAATAAAAATCAAATGTCGTTCGTTGGTAATTGCATCAGTTAAGAACGGCCGGACCGATTTCGACAAACTTTTTCTAAAATGTTGGTCATAGTTCAACTTAGATTCTTACGGATTGAAAAATTGAACACGTCCACTTTTTTCGATTTATCCAAAATCCGAAAACGGCTGCACCGATTTGGCAAATTTTTTGTTTAAATGTTCATTGTAATCCAATTTAAGTTTTTATTGAAAGAAAAATTGACCACCCCAATTTTTTTTCGATATATCCAAAAATGCAAGACGCCTGGATTTGGCTAATTTTTTTTAATGCTCGCAAAAGATTTACAGAAAAATTGTCCACGTATAAAAACTCAAAATATATAAAATCGTTAGTAACTTGGCCAATAAGCGCTTAATCAAGAAAAGGAGCTAATTACTTGGCCATCATGAAAAAGAGCTCGATCTGTGATCACTCATATTTCTGACAACAAAAAAAAATCGATTTTTAATATAAAAACTCAAAATATCTAAATTCGCTAATAACTTGGCCAATAATCAAGAAAAAGAACTCGATCTGTGATCACTCATATTTCTGACAAAAAAATCGATTTTTTATATAGAAACTAAAAATATCTAAATACGTTAATAACTTGGCCAATAAGTGTTTAGTCAAGAAAAGCAGCTCGATCTTTGATCACTACTCATATTTCTGAACAAAAATCGATAACTTATATAACAACTCAAAAGATGTACATAGATTTAAATGTATTCTGTTGTTGCAAGACTTAAGGTAGTGTCACACATGACAAATATTTGACGAAAGAGACGTAACCACTAAATAAAATCATAATATTAATAGGCAAGTCGATTTCTTTAGACCCCTTTTACGCTCACATTATACATTCAATTTGGACAATCAATATACCATTTTAAAGGGATTTATTCACAGAAGTGCAGAATATATATTTTATTCAAATCGATTTAGTTTTTTAGGAGTTATAAGCGTTTAAAGATGTTACTAACTCAAGGCATGTTTGTTCAATTTGTTGTTGTAAATAAATAAGAGAAACAATTAAACCGTATTGATTTCGCTCTGTTTTAAGTGAGAGTTGTTATAGAAAACTAAGAAGAAGACTTTAGCAATTTAAAGTCACAATAATATATGTATTTTGAAGGTGTTTTTTTTTTTATTTTCTAACTCCCATATGCATAAACAATTTTTAAATATATCAAAGGTTTATAAAACTAAATTTCCATTCAAAATTTGTTTATGCATATGGGGGTAAATATGTAATTGTACATAAGTAAATAGTTATTTTATAATATGTGCAGAACTATAATTGTGACGGTTTTCAAACTTCATACGAATCAATTACTTATCACTGCATGAAGTTTAATCAAAAATGGGACGGGTCGGAAAAAATGGTGAGTCGCCTCCCATACAAAGTAAATTGTTATTTCTAAATATTGGTTCTTTTATAATTTTGCATAGTTTCGCTGAAATTGTTCGGGATTGGAATAGTGGGCGTGGCACACGCTATACAAAGTATATAATAAATTTTGATTGTAATTGTAAAAGTGATTAAACTTATAGAGAAATAATTTCTTATTACTGTGCGGAGTTTAGCTGAATATAGACGGAATTGGATTAGAGGGCATAGCACACAAAATGGGAGGGGTCGGAAAAGGAGGTGAGTCATAATATTTGCAAGGTTCTTCAAACTTTGTCCGCATAGCTCTCTTACCATTTTACACAGATTGGCTGAACATGGTCGGGATTGTGGCACAAAGTAAATAATTAATTTTGAATATCTGGAGAACTATAATTCTAAAATAATTTAAACTCTGTATCAATCAATTCATTACCATTCTACGGAGGTTAGATAAAACGAATTTATTTCTGTTCCCTGTTCGAAGTTTAGCTAAGCATGATCGGCTTAGTAGGAATGACCCCTCCCTTATAAATGAAAGTTAAAGTAAAGCTTGATATTTACATAAAAGGTTTAAAAATGGGTGGGATCGGAGCAGTGGAGTGATATCTCCCATACAAAATTAGTTAGTAATTTTCGAATATCAAGTGAATATCAAGTGAGATTCTCAAATTTTGTATGTGTTATTTTCGTATTTTCATTCCTATTTTTTTTTAATTTTACTAGGGTAGGGGTAGCGAAGTGCACCGGGTTATGCTAGTACATTTGAATTGTTTTATTTATTTCAAAAACTTATTTTACTTAGGATGATTCAAAACAAAAAATTTTGTTTTATTTTATTTGATGATGTCTGATCTTTCAAACCACTTGTAAGAGTAAACACGTCAAACACTAAAAAGTGGTTACGCTTTTTTGAACAAATATTTACCATGTGTGACCCTCTCTACCTTTAGGTTTTTGACAACAGACTTATGTTCTTTGTCTCTCATTAAAGCTTCCATGTATATTTTATTCTATGACCATAAGATTCATTGTACATATTTAAAAATCAAATGTAAATCAAACATAAAACCCATAATATAAATTATCATTCAACAATACGTTTTTTTTCTTTTAACTATTTTTACCCATTTCAAACCGCTTCTCACAAATTCACAAATCGAACACAAGCATTTTCATTTGGACAGGACAAAGTCTGTCGGGTCAGCTAATAAATAAAAATTTGTCTTTAAGGAGCGCTAAATAAAAGTAAAAGTAGATTTTTGATACATTTTTATTAGTTTACTGTTAAACCGACTTCCCCATCTATAACGATCGTAAATTAATATTATAGAAATTAAAAGCCAACCATAGAAATTATATAATTTTTAAGATTTTTCACCAAAATTATATATATTTTTTTAAATGGATTTATTAGCCAAATTTTTATTTTTAATTTTTTAAATTTCAATTGATTTTGTTCACATCATTCATTTTACACTTAATCCAATTAATATTCACCATATTCATAATCAATTTTAAAATTTATTGAAGTTTTGTAAAACAAATTTTGTATGGAAATTTTGTTTTATAAACCTTTTATAAAGTTACTATTTATTATGTTTTTCTTCCATAAATACGAAAATAATTTATAAATTTGTCTCCAAATCTTAATTTTTTGAATGTTTTTGCAAATAAAATGTTCATTTTTTATAATTTGTTTTAAAATATTTATATGTATATATATTTTTAAAAAAAGGATAAGATTTGGATAATTTGAAAGACAATCGAATTTAGAAAACTTAAAAAGAAACATTTCGAATGTGAAAAATTTACGATATACATTTTTAAAACAACTCTCAAAGACCGACCTTTCATGTGATACCAAAATTGCTGCATATGGTTCCTTTGGAAAAAAAATATGAGATAAATAAGATAAAGCTGAAATAGTATTAAGTAAAATATTTACGACTTTTTTCCAGTGCTCTCCTAATTTACATACACACAAATATATATCAAAATTTACATAATCGCGATACATTTAACTACCAATATCTTCAAAGAAAACGAACACATTACTATTTCAGGTTAAAAATCCAAATGAAAGAATCTTTTAGAGTTTGCAACGTAAAGAGAGAAAGAAACTTGGATCTCAATATGAATATTTATTTATTTATTTTTGTTTGTAAGTATGTATTTATCATTAATCCATACAATTTTCTCCAATATGTAGAAGGCACGAACGAGTTAAAAGAAAATTACAAAAAAATCTCTTTCTTTAACTACATACATATACATATATTTATAAACTTAAAGACAAGGCAGGCAGTTGGTAGTGTTGGTTCATGGTTAATAAGGCTGATCCAAAAGTTTAGTCAGGCGTATGTATTCAAGGTGGTCGGCACGCAAGCGCACAAGATTTACAAATACGTACCACAAATAACGGATTAATTTACTAACGCAAAATATTAAATAAACAGAAAGAGCAAAGAAAGCTAAAGCCACAAGTTTAAAACTAATTTGTATTTTTTTAAGCGCGGTTGTTTAAATTAACACTTTAAAGTCCCATAAAGATAATATGGTAAAGATATTATACATACATGCTCTTGAAGATAATAGAGAAATAATTCTAAAGAGAGGAGAGTAATAAGTCCCATATGTGTGTAGTTCCAATATAACCTATGAATATGAATTTATAAGAAAGTACCGTCAGTTTATGCTAGACTCATAACGAAGGAAATAAAAAAACAACATTGAATTGTTATTTTTAAAAGTCAAAGAAAAAACATAAAAAAGAGGTCGCGCCGTCTAAACGTGAGTTTAAGAACACGTTACAATTAACAAAGAAAAAAAATACATAGTGAGCGATGTAACTTTCCAAAAAAATTGAACATGTATAATAGAATTTTTTGTGATATTTTTTTTACAACATAAAAATGCAACATTCAACAACTAGACGACGAACGAACGAGTTGGGATGAAAGTGCAATTTCTTGAATAGATATTAAAAATAAAAGAAAAAAGTTAAAAAAGATAATAAAATTAACACACTGAAAAACAAACGGGCTTTACAACTTTGCCAGACTCGCGCGGCGATTGATATTAAACTGAAATCAACAACCACTTGATGAATGAATGAATGAATAAATAAATGAGTGACTTTCGTAATTTGAAAATAAACAAAAGCTACGCGACATAACAAATATTTCTTGGCTAAAGTAAACATTATCAAATTATATAGTGAATGAAAGACTATTAAAGTGTTATTATGTAATAGAAGCAATACGAGTTATAATAATAAAAACTCAAACTGGTCAAACTATCTTCTTCATCATAAGCAGCAAGAAGACCAAAAGCAAATAAAAACAATCAAACAATTAAAAATTACATTAGAAGTGGTCGTATGAATTATTAACATTGTTAACAAAAGCACAAACAACTGAAACAGAGTAATAATTTCAACTTAATTTACTAGTTGAAATCAATGTAGTACATGCGCACCTGACTCAAATACTACCATTATCTATATGTACATAAAACAATTTACTAGGATGTCAAATGAAAATACTGAAAAATGTCATTGTAATTTTCAACAGCAGCACTTTCTAGTGCTTTCATACGAACAACAAAAACAACATAAACAACCGCCTCCTAAATGTCGTTACAATCATGAAAAATGTGGTAAAAGTAAAGGCGGTAATCGCACCACTAGCATTTGTTGGCTCTTATGCACTGTACTTGTACAATTTCTGTATGCTGCTGAAAGTACGGCACAAACTTTAGATGCTGCTGCAGCATCAAATAACATTCCATCTGCAGCTTCAGTAGTAACATCTTCAATAGATGCTACTGCTGAAGCCTTTATTGAAAATAAGTCAAGAGTTAGTAAACGTAGTCACCATTCAACATTCTCGGACTTGGACAAAGAAGTAGGTATGACTGGTATTCCATCTTAGATCACATTTATTGTACTATTTATTAACTACTCCATACCATATTCTTTATTTGTGCAAAAACATTCCCCTTTTACGCCTGTGACTACAATCTGCAGCTATAGCTACTCCACCACCATATCAACTCACCATCACATTATGAAAAAAAGCTACATTCATATAATAAACATTCAACAACAAATAACAACAAAGTCGACGTCGTATGTGCGAAAGTGAAATTTGTAGTACATACACACATACATACTTATTTTCTATATGTACAAATTTTAATATTTCGGGTTTTTCTGTACATACATACATATGTATATATATGTATACAGGTACATACATATGTATATATGTTTAAGATATAGTAAGTGTGTATACAATACATAAATATCTAGACATGCTGATTAATCACAATAACACAATTGTGTTATAGTTTTTTTTTAAAGCCTAAACGTTAAAAAGGAAGTATAACATTTGTATATTTTTACGCAAATAAGGACAAGCCATATAGATTTTTGACAAGTGACATTTGACGCTAAACTTAAAGTAACTATGTAGCAGAGCTGTAAATTAATAATTAATATTCGATTTTTAATTCGTTTCATCCAAAAAAAGTATTGAGGACGAATTAAAAAGTTGTCCAAAGTATTTTTAAATCCAATGAGTAGCTTGATTATGAATAGCGATTGAGGACCAGGGCTGTCAGATGTGGCGATTTCTCGCCAAACATGGCGATTTTTCATTGCCTTTGGCGACCAAAATTTTCAATTGGCGACATTGCGATTTTTTGGCGATTTACAGACTATTTGGCGATTTTTTAACAAATTATTTGTTTTTCTTGAAATAATTTTTTTTTATTTATTAATAAAATTAATCATTTATAATATGATCATATGGATGCAGGTAATATACATGATCAAATAGTTTCAACAATATAAATTTTTTCTTCTAAAATGTTTAAGCCGTCATTTTTAAATAATAATGGAAATATTGATAACCAATTAAAATTGGCTATCGGTTCGACGGATTCTTTGGAATCAGGAATCTATCGATTTTGGCACAGAATTTCAAAATATAAAAATGGAGGAATATGATGTAGAAATTTTAAAAGAAATTTGTTTTTTGTACTTAAAAAGCTTTTAAAAGAAATGCTTAAACAGTTACCAGAAAATATAAATATTTTTAAAGTATATAATAGCGGTATTCATGATGTAGTGCTCTTGTCTGGTAAAAGCGCAAAAGAGCAATTTAGTGACACAAAATTTTACACATTGTGAACGTACCTTTAAAATTTGCTGTCGATAAATTTTATTCTCAAACCATAAATTGCATTTGTAATGCACTTTTCGATTTCTTTCTTCGGATTTATCCACATTATTTTGTATTATATTTTTTTTCTATAAAATATATTTAGAAATAATATTGAAATTATTTCCAAAACACAAATAATATGTCATGAAATATCAAATACAAAATTACCTCAAATAAGGTCTGTTCATTTACTTTCCCAGTAAATACTTGCAACGAGAGAATAAAATCAATGTTTACAAAATTACTCTCTTAAATTCTCCAAAATAGTAAAAAGTAAATGAACGCTTTTCCAGTAACAATTGTTTTATACACACAATTTTCTTATTTTATTCCTTTTTAAATGTATAAATACTCAAATTTTCTTCAATTTTATTGAAAATTCTTTTTTTTTAATTTTTTCACCACAAAAATAAAATTGTAAATAACTAAACAATAACACGAAATATATGAAATATAAGCTGCTAACTATTACGAGCAGCGTTGCCACTCATAAAATATTTTTCCTAACAAATTTCTAATTAAAAACTACCAAAACCTACCAAATTTAAAATATTTGAGAAATGAAACGAATCAATACGTTTCAAAATTAATAGTTAACTAAAAATTATATTATTGCTGCTATAAAATTACCCAAAGGAAGAAAGTTATTTAATAACTTCATAATAATCATAAATACGTTAAAATCGTTCAGTTTTCGAGATTTTATTTTTGAGTCGATTTAACGATGTCCTTCCATGCGTCTGTCTAGCTGGTTGTCCATGTATTTCACATAGCCCCCATATAAATGTCCTCCAGAAATAAGACATTATCCGTCATAAATGCTTGATTTATATAGATATTAAATAACATTTTTACAAATAAATTACACCTAAAAATTCAATTTATAATTGACCATAGCTCCCATATAAGACCCTCTTCCGAAAATTACTTAAACGAGCATAAAACTCCTAAAAGTGTTGGTATCCCGAAAAAATTCAACACAAATAAGTTTCATATAGAAATAAATTACGCGTCCTAATTTCCATAATTGGATATTTAAAGTGTCAGATGAAACTGAAATATTGAAGTAGAGTTTAACACATATTATTAGAAAATAAAAGTTTTGAGAGCCCTTTGTCATTTTTTTAACTCAACACTACTAAATAAATACACATTTACCTGACTAAACTAAATATTTAAGAAAATGATATCTTCATATTTTGCAAATATGTAGTTTTATTATTTTGGCTTAATATATGTAGTTTTTTCGTTATTATTTTAATTATTTTGTTCTTAAAAATACTTCTGTATTCAGAAATATCGTAGCCTACCAGAATACGACAAATATCGGAACAAACCAACCAAACTACCAAAAGTCAATTTGTTAACTTGAAACTACCAATTTTGGTCCATTTGGACCAAAGCGGCAACGCTGATTACGAGTTCAAAATAGAACTTGTAATAGTTTGCAACGAGAGAATACACTCTAAAATTTATACGCTCTTGATTTTTTCTCTACTTGCAAGTTTTTTGAGTTAATGAACGCTTTTCTAGTAACAATTGTTACTAACTAGTAACAACTTTTAGTTATTGAACAGAGCTATAGTTTAAAAAGCAAAAGTGTAAAGAAGTAAATAAGTAGTTCTAATGTATTTTGTTTTTGGTTTTTGCTAAACTGCTCTTTTGCTACTTTGCTAGAGAAAGTACTCTACATTGTGAATACCGCTAATGAATTTTCAATATTAAAATGTGGAAATTCATTAACTTTATTTTTAAATCCAAAAGTATCTGCAGGGGAATATGAATTGCAATAGTCAAATTTAGCATATATCAATTGGACTTAAATCTTTAAAGGTGAAATTACAACAAATTTGATAGATTTTTGTCCACAAGTTTACAATTATTGCGATGCAGGCATTTAAAGACTTAGCATTGGTCGTTCTAAATATGTTAATTTTTCCAACCAGCAACGCTTGCATGATAAAATTCAATATGAACTTTTAGATTCATTGATAATAATTTAGTTGCAATTCATTTCAGCCTAAAAAAGTTTAATTCTAATACAATGTATACTTTTGATATCAATTTAATATAAATAACTAATGCACTAGATTTAAACCGAAATGAAATGACTTTATAATACATACAATAAGTATGTACATATGTATGTATTTCACAACAAAGAAATCAAAAAAATTATTTTGACGATATTTGGCGATTTTTCGCGATGGAGGTAAAAAAAAATCGGACAACCCTTTATTTTTTGTCAGATAAAAACTCAAAAATTAATTACAATGAAAGTCAAAGTGAATTGAATTCTTTTTTTGGGATGAAACAATTGCATTCAAGAATTTTTAATTCATGATGAATTCATTAAAATTTTAATTCAATTGATATTTTAAGGAAATTAATTTTTTTTTATATTTTGGACAAAAAATTTAAAAAAAAATCATTGATTCAAAATTTCTTTAAAAAATCATTCTTTTACAGCTCTGCTATGTATTTTTTGTTGCAAAATATTTTGTTTTTTGGCGTTTTAAAAGAAATAAAGAAAATTCATTTTGAAAACTGGAAAACATTTTAATGTTTAAAGATAATCGATATCGAACAACGTAAATTATGACATACAAATTATAACAAAATCGAGTACATTTTATTCTAATTTTTTATTGAATCCATCTATTCTATAGGAAAAATATGTGTATTTGTTCGATTCGAAAGATCCATCGGTATCGGAAGGTATTAATAAATAAAGTAAAATTCGGTGATAATCTCGCATACAACTAATTCTTAACTATTCTTTTATATAGTTTTTATTTTTAACGCATTAGTAGCTTCTAAAAACATTTTCTCGAAAATTAGTTTTTTATAGCTAAGTATTCCCTGACTAATTTGTCATCTGTCATTTAAATTTAAAGAAAATATATATATTTTCAATGGTTTTTTTTTTCATAAAATTTGTATTGTGCTATCTAACACACAATTTATTTTGTTAGTAAAAAAGTGCTATATGCATATGAAATATCAAAAGTTTTTTTTATAAAATATAATATAAATTACACCGTACGACACTCAATATTAGACACGAACCGGATAATATACGTCTAAAACTATAAATTAAATGGAGAAAAACTGCGTTTTCAATTTTTCATTTCGTGATCCTGTTTCATTTTAAAAGGACTTCAAATTTTCAGAGGAGTAAATTTTTGAAAAAATGTTTTAAAATTCTTCTGATCATTCTACTATGCCAAATTTGATGTCAAATGATCAAGAAGGGTTGTAAAATATTTCGTATTATTTTGATTTTATCCTGTCTGGATCAAAACATGTTCAAAATGTCCTTTCAAATTTTTATTTCCAATAATTTTTTTTCCCAAAAAATATTGAGTTAAAGATCAAAATATTGAATACCATATTCCAATATTTCATCCTTCTATCTTCACTACTTAAGTGTTAAATAATATTTTAAATTTGCATTATTTGATTTTTTATATTTTATTTTCGAAAAAATATAACAAAAGCCGTTGTGAAAAGAAACGAAGAATACATTTTAATAAACAAGTAAAATGATATAGTCGGGCAAGCCTGATCAACCAACAAAATGTATTCGCTACACTGTCTACATTTGAAACGTTTTGGAGTATGTCCTGAGAAAGTAAGCAAATTTTTTTAAAGACCCACGTAGCACAGCTTCCTACAAAAAGAAATTCTGTGGAAAATTCTAGAAAGCTGATTAGCTTTATGTATAAACTTTCTTACAACTACGAAGTTCTTCACGTATGTAAATCTATGTCCTATACAACTAAGCAAATATTAAAAACTCATGTTATAGGGCCCATACACTACACCCTCATGAATGTGCAATCAAGTGATTGTGCCAGCTGCTGGTGCTTTATCAAAAGTAGTTTGATATTTTTTTTGATTGTACCAGTATGATTGAATCGAGTGTTGTAAAATTAGCTCATAAAAGTTTCCAAACGCGTTTCTTCATTCAAACGCGTTTTAGGATAATAGCTATAATAAATGCATTACAAATTTATTTATTCATTACAACCTTTTCCACACAATTTTTGGTAAAACATTTATTTTGTACCAGCATGCTGCTGCAGTGTGTGTGTCCAGCTTAATTGCACAATCACTTGATGGTACATCATTGATGGTGTTGTGTATGAACCCTATTACTTACATAAAAACCTCAAAGTTTACATTAAAGTTAATTTTTATTTTTGTTCAAATAGTGCTATCTGCTTTTTTCACTGTTAGAATCGAAAAACTTCAACTTGTAAAAAGTGATATCTAACATATGAGCGCGAATATCAGGAATTAATAAAAACTTAACGTAGGATTTAGACGTCGTTTTTAAATAACATTGTAAAATAATCTTTAGTTATTAATTTTTTTCGCTCTCCTGTAAAATGTTGATTTTCCTTATAGCACTATTTGAATAGAAACCCTCGATATAAATATTTGAATTAACATCGATGTAAACTAATGAAGATAATGTTAGAAGCTAATTGGTAAAAAAAATGATAATACAAAACGTAAGCCGTAAATGCCCCGATTCTAACATAAAGACAACACAAACATCATATAACATTCTGGTGTCAATGGATTTACGTACAAATTCTATTAATATAAAATTGTAAAAATTTTGCATTTTTCTCACGACGTGTAATCAGAGTTGGGTACTGATTCTCTTGATATGTTGCTTCTCCTAAACACATATGGAGGAGTTTTTAGAACAAATTAAACGATTTTACAGTTGCTAGGATTTAATTTGTTTAATCTTTTAATATAGATCCATTTTCATCCGACTAATACTAATGAACGATCCTATATAATTGCGATATATGCATTTTCAACCTCTTCGAAATATGTACATAGTTAAAAGGAAGTGTTGGCAAAAACGGTTTGAAGTGTAAATGCACAATATGTAGGTAGGGCTTTCGGATTCTGAAATAAAAATAAAATTTATACATACAAATGCTCTTTTTGTAGACGCAGCATCGAAATGTTACCTCCTTAATTTCATATAATAAAGTTCATTTATAATTTCTGTCGTACATGTTATGTAAATAGTATTAGTCTACAATACAATATGAAAATATTTTTTAAGCATTAACACTCATCTCATATGTATTTAAATAAACATAAAATATTCATTTATGTAGAATAAGAAAACAATTGCAATTGTTTATGGCCACCCAATTATCATCTACTCAATTTAAAAACTAAAAGCTAATAAAAAAAAATATTTGGGGTATTCACACGGTCTACTATAATATTTTTGTTTGTTTAAAACACAACAACAACTATTGTAATATAGTAGGACATTAAGATAATATGACTAATAGCAGACCGTGTGAATACCCCAATTGGTTCAACCTCATGTAAAAAGCATATCTTAGTCAACCATATAAAGTGATGATAATGCATGGAATATTAATGCGAGTGGGTCAATAACAACAACAGTTAACTAAATTATGCGTTCAAAATTTTAATTGAAATATGTAAATCCCAAAAACTTATATGCAAAATGATTGTATAAGAAAAATTTCATAAAACTGTATAATTTATTGGAAACAGCAATGCACAAGACGATGTTTTTATTCTAATTGTCAATTAATTCTAATTAAACTAGTATTTTAATTTTTTTAAAAAAAATTGCTAAACATTTCCCTATTAAGCTAAGTACTCTGTTCAAAATTTCGTGAGAAATGCTGTCAAACTACATATGAAATTCGCACGAAATAAAAACCAACAGCTGATCATTTGTTGCAGATAAAATTTAATGGTACATATTTAATTTATGAGCTCAATGTGTGTTCGGAGGAGTTCAAACACAAACATAGTGACACGAGATTTTTTATATTAGATGTATGTATTTTTCGAAATGCTTTTCAATGATATACACATCTGCTCAAAATAATAGATACACCAAAATTTATTTTTTAAAAACGAAAAAAAATAATGGTATATTGTAAAATTATAAAAAAAATTCAGTCGATTTTTATTTATAGTTAAAAGGAGAGTAAAAAACAAAAACAAAATATTTCATAATTAATAATAAATATTATAAAGTAAATTAAATTTCTTAAATTTCGAAAAATTTGGTGCTCATAATAATAGATACATTTTTAAAAATTCTTATTAAACAAAAGCTAATAAATTTTATCTTAAAAAAATTAGTTTATTATTAAAGTAAAGCTAGTATCCAGTATATCCACCTTTGTTTTGTAAAACTTTCTCCACTCTTCTGGGCATACTGGATATCAAGTTCTGACACTTCTCCAATGGAATCTCGTACCATATTTTTTGCGTTTTCTCCCATAAATCGTCTTTATTTTTGAAAACTTCCTTCGAAAGCCTTATCTTTAATTCACTCCACAAGTTTTCTATTGGGTTTAAATCAGGGGATTGGCTGGGCCAGCTTAAAACAGGTACGTTATTCTCCAAGAACCAGTTTTTAACTAATCTTGAACTATGTTTTGGGTCGTTGTCCTGCTGGAATGTCCATATTAATGGCATATTTTCCGATGCATATGGAAGCATTACGTTTTCCAATATGTCTCTATACTCACTAGCATTCATGGTATCTTCTATTCGGAATATCGGACCAACACCATTCCATGAAAAGCAACCCCAAACCATTATGTTTCCCCCGCCATGTTTTACCGTCTTTTTTGTAAATTTAACGTGGAATTCTTTTCCTTTTGGTCGGCGTACATTTCTTTGGCAGTCGTTTCCAAACAAATTTATTTTTGTTTCGTCGCTCCATAAAATATTTCTCCATTTTTTTTCGCCTTCACACCCGGACCATTGTAAGTGCTCTTTAGCAAATTCTAATCTTGTCTTGATATTTTTTTGGCGCATTAGTGGCACTTTTCTGGCAATTCTTCCCGGCAATTTAGCTTGTAAAAGACGACGACGAAATGTTTGTGGACTGATTTCGTTACATAGCTCCGCAGAAATAGCTTTCGATGATATGAAAGGGTCTTTTTTAACCATAAGGACGATCCGCCTATCTGTTTCTGGACTGGTTTTCTTTGGTCTACCGCGAGTTTCTCTTTTTTGTTTTTTAGATAAAGCATTTTGGACAAAATGTAAAGATCTTACTATGCTCTTTACTATTTCCCGTAATGATTTTCCTTGATTTCTCATCGTTTGAAAAATTTTTTTCTCATCTTCGGTACAATGATGATTTCGTCCCATTTTCTTCAAAAGAGTCCTATTTTTTATAAAATTGTTGCTAAAATTTAAATTATACTTACTGTTTCACGTAAATAGGAACAAAAAATTGCACAAAAAAAAAAATTGTATATAAACAAATTACAAATTACTGATGTGTATCTATTTTTATGAGCAAATAATTTTTTGTAATTCAAATAAATTCGTTTTTAAAAATCAACATGAAAGCAAATAGTTGCAGATTTTTGACTGACATGACATTGCCAGATAGAAATTTTAATAATATGATGTATTCTTAACGCTTGCGAGGAAATTTTCAATGTTACCGCCATTTAAATTTTTTCCAATTAGGTGTATCTATTATTTTGAGCAGATGTGTATGTACCAAATACATTTCACACATATTCCACACCCTAGAATCGAACTACTGATGCTAATAAAATCATATAAATAAACAAGGTCCGAATTACCCCATTCGATGTCGAGTAAATTTGATGGTAATTTTCTTTTTTGAGATTATGGCATTCGATAACCAGAAAGAAATTTAGTACATTTTATTATGAAATTATTCTTTAAAATTTTAAATATTAAATTATTTTAGAAATAGGTAGAGTCCGACCGAAACAGGGGCTTTCAATCCGAAATTGAACTTAATATTCGGCAAACAAACAGAAACTTTTCGAATGTACTATCAAATCTTCATAATAATTTTATTATCTTAATCATAGAGAAAACAATAAAAAACTCAAACAAAAAAATTACTCAAAAAAGTTACACTTACAAATGTTGGTTTTGTTTTCACATAGTTTTTTCAGAGAACTGCTTTGACCCCTTTCACACTAGGCAACAACAAAACAGCATGCAAAATTTTATTTTCCTTAACCCGATATTAACTCTGGCATCTACGAACACAAGAGACTTGCGCAACTAAATTGCCTAGTGTGAAAGGGGTCTTTAATAGGGTAACATACAGACGAAATACCTGCTATTCAACGTATTTGGTTGTTGTATGAGACATACGATTTGTTGTATTTTTGTGTGACAAATCGGAGTGTCTCTTCTCCATGTATAATTATCTACGACTGCTTTTCTGAATGCTTAGACATTTTATAATCAAATATAAGTTTATGGATTAAATTTATTATATTCGGTCTGTTCAACTTAGTACAAATTGTATTTGTTAAAAAAAAAATTCAAATTACTGCGAAAATTTTTAATAGTTTTTTTTTTGTTATTGAACAGACGACCAATTTCTCAAATACACCAAAAACTCGTTTCTCCTATAAAATTCCACAATCTATGTTTTTTTTTCATTATAAAATTTACGGTATTCGGGCATAATTTGCCGAAACCGAATATTCTAGAAATCGGTAATACTTTAAAAAAGTTTCCGTTAGATTCGGATATAATATAAATGAATATAAATGGATTAAACAACAAAAGTCCAACCAAAATCCGGTTTTTATAGCCAACATTTAACTGTATAGTTATGTTACGTATTGATAACCTTAGCTGTAATCATAAAAATTAATATTAGTGGTTATTATTAATTAATATTATTAATATTATCCACATACTAGAGGCCTTATTTATAATCAATTTTTAAATTTCTTTATTAGACTAATTTAGTATGTAAATTCTGTTTTATAATATTTGAAAGTTTTAAATTCTATTTTTTATTTATGGACGAATGACAAAAACCTTTGTGATAATTATTTTCAGTTGAACGTTTAATCAAACAATGGGCGCCAGTAGTTTGGTTGGCTCCAGAAGAGAAATTTATGCCCCTTGGTGTGGAAGAGTTTTTAGCACATGTCCATCCTGAAAGTAAAGATAATTCATTTACGCCTGGCATGCCACTGGGAGACAACTCAGAGAAATCGTTCTTAGTTACCAACACAGAAATAGGTAAAAATACGTTTACAATTCAAATCTAACGAGAATATAATTAATTGTAATTAACAATCCATGTGCAGATAAATTGTTAGAGAATGAAACATCATTTATACATGGACGGAATCCTAATGTATCACCAGTTCCTATATACGCTGTGGTAACATTATGTCATCAAGATCAAACTATGCCATCCATACAGAAAATGGCGATAATATCATCGTCTACTCAAGCCAATTATTCGCCACAACCTCCTATATCAAGTTTACAACACGGATTTCTGTCAACTTCACTGGAACTAACGAAACCAACAAGAGGACCCTATATCCCCATAACATTAGGGCACCACAATGAAGGCGATAATAATTTACGGCGTTCTTCACGACTGTATCCCATGTTCCATAAAACTAAACGTAGTTTACCAAATTCTCCTATTACACCATCAGGTCCTGTACCACCATATGATTTAGTAATGGGCGAATCTGTGCAAAGTATTCCTGTAGAACGAAGAATACCAATACCAACTTCAGATCCAATCAACACTGATGATGAAGATTCCGAAAAAATTAATAATTTTATTGCGAATTTAGCAGATAATGTCAAATTTAGTATACCATTTAATGAGCAGGAAAATTTATTGGAAAATGAGAGTGGACAACAAATGACGGGCTTTGGTAACACTGAAGGCACCATCGTACCCTCATTTCACGTAACATACTGGATGTTTTATCCATACAGTCAGGGTAAAAATATGTGCACAGTAAGTTTAGGACCCTTTGGTCGCATCCCATTTCCCGCCGTATATGGATACTGTTTGGGACGCAAAAAGGATATTGGCAGCCATATAGGAGACTGGGAACACATGACTTTATATTTTACTGCATCTGCTGAGCCAGAAGCCATGTATGTTTCGGCCCATGATGCGGGCGCATATTATGTCTATAATCGTTTGACAGGCTCTTTCGAATTTAAAAGACAAGAGACCCGCAAAGGTATTTTACAAATGCCTAATTTTCCAAAAACGGTAACTACGTTTAATGATCATCCTGTACTGTTTGCAGCTAAGGTATGTACACTAATAATTAAAACATACGTTTTTGTTCCGAATACATTATTACTTACATATGTACATATTTGTATAATTTTTGTTCCAGGGTTCCCATGGTTTATGGACAGCACCGGGAAAACATCGTTTTGTTAAAGTTGCAAGGTTGTATGATATTAATGGTTTTGGTACACCGTGGAATACATGGAAACATGTTCAAATTACATATGAAAATTTAAAATCTTACGGTAAGTTCAACAAGTATCTAAGAATTATAGATTTTCCGTTTGTTATCGTGTGGTCTATTTTTTCCAGGTCGTTCTTTGGCTCCTTCGTGGCTGTCGTTCAAAGGTAAATGGGGAAATCCCAAAAGTAAATGTCATCCTTTACGACGGATCGGCTTGAATTTTTGTGAATTTACGGATGGTCCCACTGGTATTCCACTAAAGGAGCCACATTTTCAATGTGGTGCTACATATAGACGTTGATAAATAATTACTATTTTACACGAATTAGATCATAAACATTGTGCAGTATTTTATCTCTATAAATTATTGTTGGTTCTTTCTTACATATTTATTTTAGAAACATTTTATTATATAAAAGTTAAATAAATCCTTTTCGTAGCAACGTTTTAAAAACTTTGTTACATATTATTATGAGAACTCCTTATATGATAATCATGAAATAAGGTGTTATGTTGGTCAATACAGTGATTTTACAACGTCCTAACAATAATTTTAACAGTGCATTAAAATATTGTTTAGTAATTTTACAGTAATATTACAAATTATTATTTAATTAGTTCGATTTTTGTATTAAAAAAAATAGCTAAGAGAAAGTACATTATCAATTATACTGTAATTGATAATGTATTCAATTAATCGGGTTTCTAGATTTATCGGTTAATCGGGCAAATAATTAATCGGGGTTTAGATTTAATCGGTTAATAATCGGTTGATATTAAATTATTCGATTAACCGAATAATTTCTATTTTAATTTTAAATTGAAAAGAAAAACACGATTTTTGTATACTTATATAAGCATTTTGGTAATAAAAAGAACAAAAACTTAAAAAACAAACAAAACATAATAATTCAACAAAACAATAAATCTAATATATAAAAATCTCGTGTCACAATGTTAGTGTTTGAACTCCTCCGAAACGGCTCAACCGATTTTTATGAAATTTTGTATGTATATTTGGTAGGTATGAGAATAGGTCGTAAAGTATATTTCGAATTTAAAAGACCGTTAACCGTTAACCGATTAACGGTTAATCGATTGAATACCCTAATAACCACACAATATTTATTAAGTAAAAAAATATTTAATTTATTATCGAAAAAAGTTTTATGAAATTTTTTTTTTAATTAATGCAAAATTTTTTGAACTTTTCCAAATTGTACCTTAACTTCTTTTATCGGAAACACTTCGTCTTCGTTCTGTCTCTCTACTTCTCCGTTATTTCTTATGTGCATTGATTTAGGTTTTAAAATGAAAATAAAAAACTATTTTGAAACTGAATTTCAAAAATGTTTTCTTTATAATCTAATTACGCAGTAATTGACGACAGCGTCATTGGTTCTAGGTCACACATGGATCAATGGCATTTTGGAGCAAAAACATAAGGTAACATAAGGTCACACATGCCAAATATTTATTCAAAAAAACGTAACCTCTTTTTACCACAGATTTGTTTGTAGTTTACTCTTAAATTCAAATATATTTTAGTTAGTGGTATAGTATATTTCATACCGCTAGGTCATTAGGGTGACCCTATCCAGAATTTAGTATTTTGTATGAGCAATATCCAAATATCAATATTTAGCTATTTTTATGAAATTTTTTATATATTTTTGGTAGGTACGAGAATATTATATATCATACCGCTAGGACATTAGGATGTCCCTATCCACCCATTTTTTAAAATATTTTTCGCCAAAAATTTTGTTTGTATTTCTCTTCATTTGCCATCAAAAATACCTATGATGCCAACTTCACTTAGAATACATTCGCTATTTTTTATTTAACAACCAAAATATTCACTAGAAATAATTTGTATGGCAGAACAACGTTTGCCGGATCAGCTAGTAATAAAAATAAAATGTACTTACTTGGAAAATTAAATTGACACTTTCGCTAAGAGTTGTTTCATCTGGTGAATCTACGGGAATTTGTCTAGTAAATCTTGTATCAAATTGAGACACATCATCTTCACTGCGCTATAGGGACAATTACAAATATAAATAAATAAGAAATTGGATGAAGAAACTAGAGTGTATAAAGCTATTTACCAATAGAGGTTTAATTGGTGGATCCAAACGTCTAGCAAGTACATCATCCCAATTTACATGCTTAAAGAAGGGATGGGCCTGAACTGCTGCGGCATCTTCAGGGCCACTACCTAAACGTTGTGACTCTTGACGTTTCATTAAACGTCGTACTAAATCTCTAGCTTCTGGTGTTAAATAAGCAGGCAAATTAAGTTTAGCTTTTAAAATAGTCTCTATTGTTTTTTTACGATCTTCCGCTGTGAAGGGTGGCTAAAATTAAAAATGATAACATTACTTCCATTGACGATTAAGAACACGCTATTACTTACCACACCAGTTAACATATCGAACATTAAAGCACCCAAGGACCACCAATCAACAGCTTTACCATGACCACGGCGTGTAAGGATTTCTGGAGCCCTAAAAAAAGTTAGACAATTTTACATTACAGGTGTTGTTCCACACATTCGATTAATTTGTCTTACATATACTCTATGGTGCCACAAAAAGTATGTGTAACAATGCCTTCCTGTATATGTTCTTTGCACAAACCAAAATCTGTTAATTTTACATGACCTTGAGCATCTAATAAAATATTTTCTGGTTTTAAGTCACGATATATAATGCCCAATTTATGTAAATGGCCCAGGGCCATTATAATTTCACTTAAATAAAAGCTAAAATAATTGCAAAAAAACAATAAAATTAGTATTAGTGTGTTATATATTGAATTTCATTCCTTCTTACCATGTTGTATCTTCTAGGAAAATACCTTCGCGTTCTAAATGCATAAATAATTCCCCACCACTTAAATATTCTAAAATCAAATATAATTTGCCATCCGTTTGAAAGGCATAAACTAATTCTACAATAAATGGATGTTTAACAGCTTCTAATATATTACGTTCAGCACGAGTATGTGCTGTATCTTTTTGATTTGTGACTATTGAGGCTTTTTTCAAAACTTTCATGGCAAAATATTTATTAGCATCACGACCAGAAGTCTTACGCACCTTGAATCATTAAAAAAAAACATTTGTAATTTAATTAATATGCCATACCTTTTCATTTTTACAAGTACATACCTGAAATACTTTGCCGTAACCACCTTTGCCTAAAACTTTCTTCAATTCAAAATCTTTTGGACCTAACTTTATTTTGCCAGGATTTACATTTTCCTCCGATAATTGAATAGTTTCTTGACCTTCAGCCCTTAAAAAGAAGAAATTTAAAATTATTAAAATTTTATTTGATTTAAATATTACAAGTAAAAAGAATTGTTACAAAATTAAGTAATTTTATGTGTCAGTATAAAATTACTTAATTTTGTATTTTAGATAAGTGTCACTGAAATTAACTTGAAATGAGATGACTCTTAATGGATGAATTAAGAAAATTAGTAGTATGTAGATAAAATATCAGTTTAAATAATAAAGGTCATCACAGAAGAGGGAAGCAGCGCCTGACTTATACACTTGCCTTATACTCTGCTTCATTCGTACTTTTACGATTCTAAATTTTCCAAAAATGTAAATAAAAAGTAGTGCAAAATTGTTGTAGTTTTGACAAATCTGACGCGAAAATCAGTGACAGTTTTTCGAACTGGATATAAAAAGGACGACAATTTCACTACTGGAAGCAGTTAAGAAAATTCTCAAAATATTTGATTACCGAATCGTCGGCTGCAACAGAATTTGAACATTTTTTTCATCCCCATTTTGAATTATTTTAACGATCTATTAAATGGCTATCTAATTGACTAAATTTTCCTTTTGAGAATTTACACAGAAAACAAGTTGGGGATATTTTTAGCTCCTTCTCTTTCAAAAACGACCGCTACATCAAACATTTTCCAACATTAGGATGTTATAAAAGGATGAGATTTTTATATAATGGACGAGATAATTCGCGGATCATAAATTAACTTAATGGCCCTCTGAAGTGTATGGGTAGTAGACATATTGTTGTGTAGTATTGTAGTGTAAGAGTAGTAGACATCTTAGATAAAATAAAGAATACAATAAAAAACAATTGTAGAGAAAACAAGTAACAGAGCTATATATAAAAATTAATGTATATCTATTTATTTGTCTGTGACTTATAGGAGCCTAAACCACAGGACCGATCCTCTTGAAATTATATTTACCTTGTTAGAAGACAATTTTCTCTAGAAGATAAGATTTATTTCAAATGTTTAGAAAATTTTATTTAAATAGGGATTTTTCAAGATATCCAAAAAAGTACCAGTATTTACCCAATTTTACAACTTTCAATCGATTTATCCGATTGCACTCAATTTTGCAGTAGTTAGTTTTAGCTACTAATGAACAAAATAAGACCCACCCAAAGCAAATCAATTTTTAAGGGCATGTCTAGTGTATACAAAGTAAATCTGGAGAACTATAGTTGTGAATGTCTTAAAATTCTGCCCGAAAATCTGCCTTATTATTGTACATAGTTTGGCTGAAAATAGGCGGTATTGTATTAGTGTACGTAGAACATCAAATACAATGCAAATCCTTAATTTTGAATGTCTGAAGAACTATAATCGTAAAAGTAGTTAAACTTTGTACGTATAAATCACTATACGGAGTTTGGTTGAAAATGGGAGGAATTTTTTAAAACAAACACAAACTGCAAAGCTTTTTGTTTGTCTACAGACATACCAAAGTATCTGACGGGAATCGAACCCGCAACCCTCAGATTAATAGTCCAACATACTATCGACTGGTCCATCGGGGCACCCTTGATTGTATATGTGGGCGTGGCACCTATCATACAAATAAATATGTAGGTATTTTCCAATATCTCGAGAACTATAATTGTGAGTCTTCAAACTTTATATGAATAAATTTCGTACCACTGCACGAAATTTAATCAAAACAGGGGTGAGTACCTCCCTTACAAAGTAACCAGTTATTTTCCAATATCTCGAGAACTATATTTGTGAGACTTCAAACTTTGTCCGAAGAGCTGTGTTATCATTTTACATAGTTTGGCTGGAAATAGTCGGGATCGGATTAATGGGCGTGACACCTGCCATAGATAAGACAAATTTTATATGTATAGGGGATGCAATAGCAGCTATAAGTATGAATATTTAAGACATAAATTGGCGGACTACCAACAACATTAAGTATATATACATATATATTGTATATAAAAATTAGTTTGTGTTTGTTTGTATGATTGTTTGCTTATTTGTACTTTATAGGAGGCTAAACCGCTAAAAATTACATTACTTTACCGGGAATTCCCGGGAATATTGAAATTTTCGGCAATTTCTTTTTAAGTTTTCTTCTTAAAGTTACAATGTACAGAGTAATTCCAGTGACCAAATTTGTTGCCAATTGAATTATTATATTATATCTGCTCTGATAGCCTAAGTGCGATAAGGGCTCTAATGAAGAATCACCATGGTATCTATGATGACATGTTGTGGCTGCAAGATGGGCAGATTTTGTTATTATGGATCCCCTCTCACATTGGAATTCAGGGAAACGAAAGTGCAGACCGCGGAGCGAAAAGGGCCTTGGAATTATGTCATGTAACGGAAGTCCCATGCTTCCCAAAATCCATAAGCAACCCCTTTAAAATTATTCGAGACCAACAGAATCCAGCTACTACTAGCAGACTAAAATATAATAAGAATTTAAAAAGATCACAATGTATTATGCTTGCCCGCCTAAGAGTTGGGAAATGCATCTTCAACTCCAAACACTACTTCGAAAAAACTGATCCGCCTAAGTGTACCAATTGCGATGAAATTCTCACCGTATCTCATGTTCTAACAAATTGCCCGACTTCAAGGATGGATGGCACACTGGAGGAAATACTCGACTGTAGTAAATCTAACAACGTATGCAGAATAATGAGATGTCTACAGCAGCACAATATTACTGAAGTTTAGGTTTTATTTTATAAGTTTCTTTCTTCAAAATTCACCATTTCCGGAATTATGCTTTTTTATTTTAATCTTTTTTAATTAATTTTTTTTTATTTCCTGGAATCATTTATTTTATTCTTTATTTTCATCACTATGTATATGTACTCTATTTTTATCTTATTTTGTAGTTAATCATAATACGAGCGCTTATGGTCTGGTTACCGGCGCCTTTTTTGTATATATTTTATAAATTCATTTGTAAAGTATATTATAGATAAATAAATAAATATTATATTTTGTTAATTTTCGGGAAATGTTTGTCGGGAATTGCTTCATAAGTTTTCTTCTATAAGTTACAATTTTCAGATTCATTTCTATGGCCAAATTTTTGCTAATTGATCATTCCATTATATCCATAGATTTTTTCTGTTCTAGCAATAGATAGTCAGTTGGCAAAAGAAGTATTACAGTTGAAATAACCGAATTTTTTTTCACTCAACTCAAGTCACAGCAGACAAATTTGGTTATTAAGAATGAATCTAATTTAAAGTTTATGCTCTTAAAGGAATTATTAAGATGTCTAACATTACAACTTTTAGGGATATTCAATGAATATTATTCATATTTAGAGAAAATAATTACAATAATAGTGGTTCAAATTTGTTTATTTACAATCAGATATGAAAGATGTCCCCAACTACGCATGATTTATAGATTTAACTTAGTCGAAATTTGTAAGTTTTTTAATTAAACAAAGAATTTATTGATTTTATACTGATTAAAACTACGACTGTGACAATACCGATAAAATGCCAATATTAAATAAGAAACTCTTATAAAGGCTGGACCAACACTGTACAACCAAATATAGTTATTTTATACTTCTTTTAAAACCCTGGTACAATTACAAGTCAATTTATTCGAAAAAAATTTCTGGTTTTTGGTTTAATTTAATATTAAGAAATTCCCGGGAATGAAACGATTTTTTAATTTCCTCCGGGAAAGAAAAAAATCCGGGAAATTAGGAACCCTATATTATATCCATTGACAGTAGACAAATTCGATTATTAAGAATGAATCAATCTGAAATTTAATGTTCTTAAAGGAATTATTAAGGTGCCTTTACTTTACAACTTTTAAGGATATTCATATTAAGTGAAAATAATAACATTCATTTTTTTTACAATATGAATTGAAAAATTTATCTTTCGAAACTAACTACTAACTGCATATTATACAGATTTAACCCCTTGTGGACCAAGGCTATAAATGTTGAAAAAGTTTTATTTTTTTAATGAAATATTGAAAATAAGGACTTGAGGTAGTTATTTACAAAATTTTAACTTGGGCCAGCATCAGCCAAAAAATAAAAAACTCATAGATTTTTGTTTAAATTATATTAATATATTGATTAGTTTTGTAACTTTTATAACTTTTTCTATTACAAGTCTATTTTATGGTATTTTACGTAACAGTATTTTTATCATTACAACATATAGGCAAAAAAAATATCCACATATGTATACTTCAAAGTACTTTTTGGCAAAAAGGGTCAAAATATGTTTTGTTTTCATTTTGTAAGCTTATTATTGTTATGGTACTTATAAGTACCGTCGGTCGACAAAGGGTTAACATAGTGGAAATTCTTAAGTTTTTTAATTAAACAAAAAATTTATTGATTTTATACCGATAAGTGTCACACTTCACATATTCAACTGTCCCGGGAATTCCCAGGAATGAAACGAGTTTTTAATAAAAGGAAAAAGTTCGGAAAATTAAGATACCCTTAAAAATAAAACCAAATTTTAGTTGATTTGTTTTCGTGATCGATATTACAGATTATACTTTGGTTTGATAAAATATAATAGAACATTTATTTATACTTACTCTTGTTGTAAATTTATGCTTAATTCTGGTTCCAAGTCAACCTAAAACAAACAAAAAATATATATTAATAAAATTACAACTATAGTTGTATTTCAAATTACATAGTTATAGGAATTACTATATTCGGATGAATCGATTGTTATATGTACCATTTTAAAAGCATAAAGTAACTAGAACCCAATCTCCAACAAACCGAAACTTTAAATTTTAATCGATGGATAAATGTATCTTAAAAAAATCAAATAATTTTTGGCTCACTGTATATTGTTAAATAACAAGAACTTACTAAATTAAAAATTTTGTTTTCCAAAATATTCTTTGATATAAAATTGTTTACGATTATAATAAACACTAAATTTAAGCTTTTTATAGAGTTTTTTTTTCAATATTTCCTTGCCACCAAAATTGTTAACCCTTTTATATCTGGGGTCAAAATTGTCCAAGACATCAAAGTTAAAGTTTTATAAGATTTCAAATAGATTATTATAAACTTTTTTCTTTTCGTGAATTTGTAAATTTTTTAACTAAAAATAGACCATTGGTCTTAGTTATATAACTGATTAACAATACATCAATTAAAATTAAATCTAGAAGAAACGTACTGAACGTTCATGAAATAATAGAGTCCGGCCGAAACCGAATAATATAATAATATTCGGTCAAAAAACATTGTTTAGCCTACTCCGAAAAAACAAAAATTTTTCAAATGCACTATTATTTAAAAAAAAAATATTTTAGCATGTTTCAGGTCATTTTTAGGTGCCCTACAGCAACCACCTTACATTTATTTTTTTCATTTTAAACTGAAACGCTTTAAACATTTTGTGTTCTATTATATTCTCAACATGTTTCTACTTTAAAATTTCACAATCTTTATAAACGTTTCAGTTACGGCATTCGTCAAAATTCTTTCCGAATATTGGTAGGCCGATTTTCGATCTAATTCTGTTGTAATGAACAGAAATATAGAGTCCGGATTTGGTCAAAATTCAAATTAAAACACATATTTAAATTTGAATTAGTCAGAAAATTCAAATTTAAATCTCGTTTAGTTGACAAATTTTATAAAAAAAAAATATTTCTAAACATTTCAATAAAAATACCAAAAACTACGCCATGAATAATTTCTGAATATTTAGGAATTAGTTCAATACCTGAATGAAATGTTAAAGTATACAAGTCATGTATGATTTATAAAATTTAATTAAAACATTTCGCTATGAACTTTTATTCTGTGTTTTACAAAAACAGGACCTTAACTAAAGTTTGTACCAAAGCGCAGCAAAGCTGCTACAACAACAATTACTTGCAATGTAAGTAACTAATCAAACTAGATTTCAACTGCATATTGGCATATTCTAATTGTACGAGAAAAATTATATTAGTACTTTTGTCCACAATTTTTTTCAATAAAGTATTGATGATTATAATTAGCATATTTAAATATACATATCTTAGTTACACGTGTTTATATTACGAACCCTTAACTTTGTTTAAATATTGGAGAGTAATTATAAAACAGTACACATTTATACGTGTTACCTTATGATATAATTAGTTTTTAATGATTTACAACAGCAGGTATTAGTTTGAAATGTTGATAAATTAAGTAAAACTACATTTATGAAATCTTGTTGGCTATATTTCATTACGAAATAGTTGATGTATTTAAATATGTGGATGTATTTACAATACACATAGGAAAAAGATAAACAAAAACTTAATTAACATATTGATCATAATTTATAGCGTTCGTAATCTAAACACGATTACCCTACAAACTAATAACATCAAAAATAGTACCTATAAAAAATGAACAACAACAGTTTCATCAATGCAAATCAATATAATATCTACATAAGTGGTACATAGTAATAACATAACGTCGGTAGCATTTATAAATCTGCGTCTATGTATATTCGCATATACATTTATAAATATATACCATATGTACATACCAACATGATCAGAAATTACAACCTAATGAAAAATATTAATACATATAAATTAGATCAACTTAGTTAGATATTGTAGTATCTAAATAAATATTGTAATTTATATTAATAGAATACATTCAGAAATATTAAAGTCTGTTCATTGCTCAACTACATGGATTTTTCTTTATAATCTTTATTACGAACCATATGTTATAATATTCTGATTTATGGTCTAGTTACAACACATATTATAATTCATTGATATTAGATATTGAAATCATACAATAAAGTTAATTAAATACACATTATGCTGAAATATTCATAAGTATCATAGTGATTATCTGGTTGCACTCCAATATCATATTTTAAATGAACTTCGTAGTGACATAAAAGTTTATTGTTTATCTTTTTCAGAAATGTTTAAAAATTAATGCATCAATATCAAAAATATCCTTTTACATAATTTAATACTTTTGAAGGAAGGATTATAAAACATGAGAGAACTTGATATGGATGGTCTTCTGGGACTGTCGAAAGACTATTTTGGGGAAAGATAGCTCTGCACATTGACGATTAACACTATACCACTGTGATACCTACTCAGGGTCAGGTCAGGAGATGCCTGTGCCACCTCGTATTAACTTCATAGTCGTACTAACTTCACATTGAATTTTCACTACGACCTATCCTGTCCATTAAAATTTCCAGGCAGACATAAACAGCCTAAATGAAGGACCAGGGAACTACGGGTTCAAAGGTCGATGGTTATGAAGCTGTTTAACAAGGCAAAGCTCACAAGATTACAAAGTGAGCTTCAATAAGTATCCGTTGAAAACGTCAATGAGTTATCTAGGTTTCGGCAATTTTATCCAAAGCCCCTAAATTCATAGGGGCTGGGAGACTCTCTCCTTGCTTATGGAACACACATTCCTGATAGTGTAGGGATTGGAACTAGGGATGACGACCAGGGGGACATTGTGGCGGATATCTTTAAGAGCCGTCTCAGTAGGAGATATCTGCCTAGTGGGTGGAGAGAGGTTAAGGTAGTTTTCATACCAAAAGACGGTAAGACTAAAACCTCAAAACCAAAGGATTTTAGACCTATTAGCCTATCTCTTTTCTCTTGAAGACACTACAACGACTGATAGATCTACACTTAATAATATAGATAGATGCTCACCTCATTAGCAATACTCAGCATGTCTATCTTAAGGGAAAGCTTGTTGAGAGTGCGCTTCATGAGGTGGTGGGTTGTATAATGCACAGTACATGTTTCAAAGCTGAATTATTTTGTAAGAATCACCATAAATTAAATTTTACTTTTAATATCATAATCAAAGATCAAATTTATTTAATTTGTATGAAAAAAATATATTTAAACATTGAGTAAGCCGCCTTAACTACGTTCAAAATTTTGATAAGTTACCCGGCCTAAATTTGTTTATTTTTATTTTTTGTAGATGTAAATATTTTTTAAATTGACTAACAAAATTTGTGGGTTTAAAATAATAAATTGAAGAAGGTTTTCTTAATTGGCAGGCTATCTACAAGTAGCTCCATCTTCAAGAAGATGAAAATACTGCAATCATCGAATCACTTCCAGTCGTCCTACATATATCTTCATCTAGGAAGGATTGTTTTTATATCCTGGTTTATTTTTTCCAAAATTAATTTTAATGGTAATCCTCTAAATTATAATTCCAAATAAAAACCTTTGTAGTTAGTACCTTCTTTATTTTTATATACATAATTAATTATGTATTTAAAACTTGTAAATAAATAAAAATATATATATAATTCCAAAATGTGAATCACAATAGAGCTTTGTGTGGTACTTCTTCATCAGTGTCTTTTTACCACCTAAATTCAAGGTTTTAACAAAATGGAATGGTTTATTGTAAACGAAACTGTGAAAACAGTTATGCAAATTAATACCAAACAACAATAATTTGCTTGAACATCCTTAAGTGATAATTATGATGACGCCTGAGTTAATATACAACTCAGACTTAAGGGAGCGAAATTTTATTTTCTCCGTCTACAGCTCAAACCTATTAATTGTGGTTTCCTACAACAGTTTCGCAAAAAATAACAAAAAGTAATACATCTATAATTAAATACATATTAAGAAAGTGTATAAATATTTCTTTTTCTAATTCAAATTCTTGACAGTTCTTAAGATTTAATAAATAAATGTTATGGAAACTTTGACAATAACGGGAGAGCAGTGTAAAGAATTTATAAATGAATTCTTATCATTTGCTTAACAAAATTTACGAATGTTTGTATGTACATACATATTTATATGTGTTTGATAAGATTTTGAGTTATACATACAAGTGTAGACATGTCTGAATGTTCATAGTAAAAACAACAAAAAAATATATTTCATACTAGGTAGTACTGGGTAAACTGTAAATACTTAAACGTTTAAAAAATTAAACCAAAATATGAAAAACATAATAAAATAACATTCTATGTATTCCAATAAAAATTGACTGCATTAATACAGTAATCATATTAAGTCAGGAGTGTTTAGAACATATCGGTGTGAATTGATGATAGTCAATGCTATTAGTATAGGTAGTTGATACAATTAATCAATTTTTTTTTATTTTTAACTAACACAACTACCAGTCCTCTATAAGTATACAATAAACAATACTCAAATTTTGTCGAGTATCTTATCACTTAAAAGGATTCAAATGACGTTAAAACATGTTATTACAACTGTTTTTTGGAAAACGTCTATTTAATAGATAAATTATTTCGTGGGAAAATAATGGTTAATTGCAGTAAATTGTGGGTATATATTTCTTGAAAGTAAATGGTTATCTCGAAAAATACACAAATTCTTGATTGCAAGTAACATACAACTAATACCAGCTTTTTTGTAATGGCCTGTATACAACCTCAGCCCACGCCACTGCAATCTCGCATAACTTACAAAATAGGAACAATGTCCTCAAGGCATTAGCCGCCAGCACGTGGGGTATGGATAAAGAAACCTTGATAACTACATGCAAGACGATTGGTCGGTCAGTGGTCAACTTGCTGATCCAGTGTGACGATGATTGATACCCAGTGGAGAAAAATTCAAAGCTGTCAAAATGCAGCCTTAAAATCCTCAAATAACACCCAAACACTATCTTCACGAGGATTCTAAGGTTATACCGGAACAGTTCCTTCTGGGATATCATCTAAACATCGACATTACACAGTTGGACTCTCCCCCTAGGCATATCAAACAGAAAAACATATTTAATTGTCCAGCTAGCCAGCCCTACTTCACTGCGTCCAGAGGATTTATGGACTCATCCTGTCGACGTAGTACAATATCATGCAGAATCCCATGCATAATATTGTAAAAATGTTTATGCTGTTACAACAACAACCAGCACAGTATTCGGCAACACTATTCACTACCTGAGCGATGCTTAATATAGGCGTCGCAAAGTCCAACTGTGAACCACCCACACATTTTGTGGCGTCACATTTGACAGCTTCTTTACCAACTCACCTCATGTCACTGCCATAACGCACAAATTGTAATGTAGAAACAATGTTCTCAAAGCACTTGGCGGCAGCCAAGATAAATTACTCTGTTTTAGTGTGATAACTAGTGGTAAAATATTCAGAGTTGCTAATATAATGCTCTAAAGAATGTCACGGCTGCATTCAAATACCTTCGGAACACCATCTACGTGAGGAAACAGAGGTTCTACCACTAATGGGAAAACATAATAGTAGCCATCCAGTATCGAAATCACACAGCTGAAGTCTTCCACCATACATGTCAGGAAGGAGAACATACAGATGTTTTATAGGATCCATTTGATCGAAATTCGTATACTCAGACGCGGAGACAAGGGATCCCCGGCGCCGATGCATATCATACGGATTCGAAAATATAAACTTCTGCAGGAAGTTGCATTCCAAATCAATTGCTATTGCAAATTAAAATATGCCAATCTCCTAGAATCACTCGTAGTTAAAAAAACTTAACTTAACTCAACTCAAATTTTACTTTTGTTATATCATGATATCACAAAATCAGAACACAATTTTTGTTCCTTAATCTCGAACGAAAGGCAATTTTTTTAATTTCGACTTGTCGCATTGAATTGGGTTTAATGAAAAACAAGTATTTTTTATAGTAGGTATATCTTTATAATTATAATTAAATTTGGTAAAAAAATAAGTTTTTTCAAAGATTGAACTATAGACCATCATTGAAAAAAATCGGCTACACACTTAAAGGTTAACTAACTACTATAAATACCCCGAGCACATCCGTCCCAACAGAACTTAGTCTACTTCAGTATTTCGTAATGTATTTGTGCAATCAGAGCGTACCTACTTTTGGGAAACTGATAATCTTATAAAATGTTATAGAATAGGAAACAGCTGATATTTGTTGTTACCAAGTATTTCAAAAACATAATACAATATCTGGTTAAAAATGAAAAAACAGTTTATGGTTCCAAAAAATGTTGATTAACAAATTATATGTATACATACATATCGCACTTGATCAACAAGAGGGTATTAACTCAAAATTTTTAAAATTTCACTTTTTTCAAGAAATCAACTAAAAACATCAATATATATCTACTATAAAAATTTCAACGTATTCCGATTACTCTTTCGTCTCGAAAACAACATTTGAGACCATTTTCGTGATAATGTAGTGACTACTTTTATACAACAAATAGGTATTATTTTGAGTTAATACAAAAGTTGAAATAGAAATGTATCGTATATTTTCATAAAAAGGGTATTATTTTGAGTTGAGCCTTTATTCCAGTTAAAAATAATCAAATTGTTTTATTTATATTTGGTTGTATTTTGAGTTGATACTGTTTTGTTGATAAAATTTGTTTTACTTTTTGATTTTAATTCGAAATGTGACTCTTTTTATAATAAAATTGTTCACATTTTTTCGGAAAAATGGTATTAACTCAAAAAACAGATTTTTTTTGCAATAATTGGAAAAATTTAAAAGAAAAAGAATGTAATTATATTTTTAAATGGAATTTACATACTATGATGTATTCAGATTTTCAAATTCTCTTAAAATGTAACCACTAACAGTTTTTATCCTCTACTGAAAATTTTAAAATTTTGAGTTAATACCCTCTTGTTGATCAAGTGCGATATGTACAACACACATATACTATGTACATAGTAATAGAAAAAAGTAAATTGCATTCAGAATTTGATCAAGTTTTGTATCTCCTTCTTTCAGTACATATTTCTTTTTTGTATTTCCGTCTGTCAATTAATTTACTCATGATTCTCGGTGCTGCCTGCTGTTGTTGGTGTGTTCGATTGTATGTGTATTAAAACGCAATTAAGCGACAGCAACAGCATGTTTTCATTTTAGTCTCTTATTTTGATTTTGGTTAAGGAAAATTTTTACATGGAATTCTTTGTTTATTTTGATTTGGAATTTCCTATATTAAAAAGTCTGTAGTGTAATTAATACTTACATCGTCCAATTCTATTTTGTCATCATCTGAATCACGGGGATTTTCATCCTCGTGTAACTCAAGAACAAAGAGTTCATTAGGGTCACTCACGTCAGCCATTTGTTGCAGCAGATAAAGAGAATAACGTGGAGTGAAGGGGAAAACACACGGTGAAGCAATCACCTCAACAAAGAAGTCGCTGTGACAATTTTCTGTTTCTTCGTTTCGCTTGCTTTTGTTTTTTGTGTTTTTGCTTCTTGTCTCCGTTTATAGCAGCAGCGGAGATTCAAAAACAAATTAAATCACTTTTTTAAATGCGTGCGCAGCTAAAAAGCTGCTTCTGTCTGCGCCTTTAAAGACCTTGAAGACAAGACAAAGCTCTAAATAGATTAGTTGTTTGATTGTCCCAGACAGCTAGTCAGTCAGAAAGGCTGATCACCAAAATGCCAATGTAATCAATCAGTTAGGCAGACTGACAGACGATTAGAGATGTCCAGAGCAGCTTGCGAGCAAAATCAAGCAAGCTCGTGGCAGAACACACTACACAATACACACAAAAAATATTTTAGAGACAAAAAAGCACACCAAACTCCCGTCCGTATGCAGAACTTTGTACAATTAATTTCCGTATGTAATGGTTAATAAGTTTGTTACAATTATCAATTGAGTATAACAAATAATTTTTTATAGAGCCAACGCGTTTATTTTTCAGTTAAATCTTTTTTCCTTCTGTTGTTATAAATAAAAATTTCACACTAATGATGACGAACGAGCGAACGAAACACGAGGAAATTTTGTGTTGCCATACGCATAACTTATACATTATGTTGCCACTGCATACCTGTCATGTTAGAGTTGCCGCTTTCATGGAATTAATCCATAAAAACAAAAAAGTTTTTCCTACAACACAATATATATTATAATTTCTTTTAATTTAATACCACCGATTTGAGAACAACAATTTTTGTGTATTTTTCGAAATAATGTGGCTTTCTTTATTCACAAAAACATTTTGTGTGTTTTCTTTGCATTTATCGGTTTTGCTTTGGCATTTAACATACACACGGTTTTTTGTGTGTATTGTGGCTCAGAGAATCAAGCCGACCTAAAATATTTGCGTCGTCTGGACTATTTTCTTCCGGCGGCGGCGGCTTTTATTAACCAAAACTACGGCGGTTTTAACTCGATTAACTTTTTTATAACCAATTTTGCACTTATTAGTATAACGCTTGATTTTTATTAAGTCCATGGCTTAGAATGTATTATCTTTGGGCAGATTTCAATAATTTGAATGGCTAAAAAACCTATATGCATACTTTATTATTATCGATGCTACCCATATTATCTCATTCCAACAGCCAGTTGCTCAGAAAACATGTTTTTTTCCTTTCTATAAATTAGAGCAAAAAAAGTATATTTTTAGTTTTAGAAAAATTGGGACATTCAGAGTTGTAAATGCATTTAGTTGCATGAGTTTTTGAGATAAACAGTTTTTGCTAAGCTGAAAAATTTTATTGGTAAACAATTCGATTGTTTTATGAATTTTATATAATGTATAAAAATTGACATGGCATAATCATTAAAATCAAATGCATTATTAAAAATATTGATAAATATATTTTGTTTGTTGGAAAAGAATCTAATGTTGCCGTATTTGAGTCAATATGTGTTGAAAACTAAAGACTTGGCATCACTTTGTTATAATTAAAAATATCTGTGTATATAACAAAGAATACAAAGTGGTAAAAGTCAAACAAAACGAAGGCGAAAATAAAAAAAAAACGAAAATATCAATTATTAATAATTGTTCCATAGAAAAAGAAGTTCAACATTCATTACTAAACAAAACATCTTATTATATGATTTTTTGTTGCTTTGATGCGATAACCATAGATAAGAGAACGTAAAAATTTTAAAATACTTAAAAATAATATACATTTATCGGCAAATCGAGCGAGTCAATCAATATGTCACAGGAAGAGGCTACACCTGTTAATCCAAATGATTTGAAAGACCTAAAGGAACGAATGAAGTTAATAGTAGACGCCGACCCAAAGCAATATCATAATGAATATTCATTAAAACGCTATTTAAGAGCATTTAAAACAACTGATGAAGCATTTCAAGTAAATTTTCTTTAATATCCTTGTCTAATTATTTCCTTTAACTTCCGTTTCCTTGGCAGGCTCTACTTAAAACCAACAGATGGCGCGAACAATATGGAGTTGAAAATTTGGAAAATCTGCCAGATTTACAGAAACACAGTAATAAAGCTCGAGTTTTAAGACATCGTGATTGCATAGGTCGGCCTGTTATTTATATACCGGCCAAAAACCATAATTCCAGCGACCGTGATATAGATGAATTAACGAAATTCATTGTTAAATGTTTGGAAGAGGCCTGTAAGAAATGTTTTGAAGAAGTCACCGATAATCTATGCATTGTGTTTGATTTGGCGGAATTTAATACATCCTGCTTGGACATGCAATTAGTAAAGAATATGATTTGGTTGTTGAGTAAGCATTACCCGGAACGTTTGGGCGTGTGTCTCATAGTCAACTCTCCGGGCCTCTTTTCTACCATCTGGCCATTAATTCGTCAATTAATTGATGATAATACAGCAAAGAAAGTTGTATTTGTAAATGATGAGATTGATTTGTGCAAATATTTAATACCTGATATTTTGCCCACAGATATGTAAAGGAAACAACAAAAACAAGGTTATTTGTATTAATAGCAGAGCTTTTAAAGAATGAGTATATCTTCAACGTATATGTTGAATTGTAATAAATACCTACACATGTGAATTCAAAAGAATTTCATTTGCTAAAGTTTTCCGTTATTGACACTGTAGTACCTATATGATTAGTCACTGCTTAATCGTTTAGTTTATTATCATCTATATTTGGATTATTTTATTTATTTTCTTTATTTTATACTCGATTCATTCATTCGCTTTTCTAATAGTTTCTATTAATTTTTATTATCAATTAAACATTCCTTAAAATCTCTGACTTACACTAAAGTACATGCAATATGCTACAATATTGTTTTTCTTGTTTCTAACAATATACATACAACCAGTTTTGTACCTTAAATAATCTACATGTTTCATGCTAAAACTTAACGCATTCCCATATTTGAAATAGAGATTATGTAGAAACCTAACTAATAACATAATTATATATATATAAAGCAAAAGATCCCCGTATAACAACTAAACCAAGAACTGATTTACTCAGTAAAATTACTTTAAAGCGTCTGTAATCTAATCTATGTGTGTATCTACATAATAATATTATTGTATTTGTTTGTATGTATGTTTATAGATGTATCTATATTAAAATATATTTGTTATCTATATATTATATGAAAAAAAAATAACTATTGATGTTTATTTGTGTAATATTTAGTTTGGACATATTTGTGCAATAAACTGCTTTTAATGAGTGCAACAACAATGTTAAAATTAAAAATAAATATAAAATTTTAAAAACAAATATGAAAAATATTTATTGTTTATTGTTATGATCGTAATTAGGTGACTTCTGGTCATGTTATTATGAAATTGATCAAATATTTTTGATTCACTGAATATGTTCTGCAGTTGGAAGGAGTTTGAATATTTGTGAATAAGCTACTTTCGCTTTTCGTGAATATATTAGAATACATTAAAAAAGCTGTAATCATTTATAATACATATCCAAAGATTTAGATCTAATATATCACTAGTGCACCAAAAAATACAATCTTTCATAACATATTGGATCACTTCCCTCCTATGACAAACGCGTTTTAAATTCTTTGGTGTTATACCAAAAATGAAACTACTTAAGGTTGTGTTTTACCACCAATTCGTAACGACGAATAAAACTCTTCTTATCATACAGCTAATATTTGAAGAGTCTATTACAATTTAAAAGATTCAAAAATTGTTTATATATTTCAACATTTATTTAATTGTATGATGCATTATTAATAATAGTAGGTATATTTATGTTTAAATTTTGTTACGTTATAATAAATATAATATTGTATATTGTAACCATTTATATTAAAAAAGTAAACACCATTTTCCTTAATTTCGCTTCAATTGCTAAATAAAAACATTTCCATATAATTATTTTACATTTCCATTACAATAATAAATGATGCATCAAAAATATATTACGTACAATTTTTTTTAATTTAGAAATGAAAAAGTTTATTTTTAAATTTTAATAAATGGTGAGGCGAAAAACAAGGTGATAAAAAATGAATTAAAGACAATTTAAAGCTAAAATATTTATTTATCTTAAATCAAATGATCAAAAAATCTATATAAAAACTTGCATTAAATGGTTGCTGTTGTTTGTATTTTTATAGTTTTATTTTAGCCTGCTAAGGAGGAGCAATTCTATTATTTATTTAAATTGTATTTGTTTATTGTTTTGAAACAAAAAAACAATTTGATTGGTTTATATAATACACATTGTGTGTGTGTGTGTTCGATAGCTAATAATTCGATGATATACATTTACGTCTGTTCTTTTGCATCTTTTCAATATTCTCTTTGATGGGTGTACGATTGTAGAACCCTTTAACAATTGTTGTTACTGCTAAAACTGTGGCAATAAATTGATTAATTGATATTTCCCAATCATCAAAGTCTAGTGAACTATTGCTACAACTAGTATTTTTACTGGATTTCTGGTTGTTTGATGTTAAAGTCCCATCTCCACCTCCATTATAACGTGCTTGTCTCAATTCCTCTTCTAAATCCACAAATAATTTTGTAGTTGTTAGTGGTTCACATGGGGTAGTAGGATTTCCATTCGAATCAGGCTGTAAAGAAATACATAATATTATTATTGTAAAACATTTCTCCTTTGGAGGCTGAAAAAGATGACCGAAAATGAAGAAGACTAATGACATTTATCAGATGAACATTTAACAGCAATATACATTTTGCAAATATGAATACAATTGCTGAATTCATATTAGTTTATGAACACGAAGTTAAATTAGTTACCATATATAAATGATTCTCGTATGTATACTTAGAGATGAAGATAAATAAGTATTCAAGATTTATGAATTAGAATAAATATATATTTACCTCTTCATTGCCACCCAAATTCAGTTGCGTAAAACTTTCCAAACTGGAATCCTTTCTTATATTGTCCTTGCCCAACTCTAAAAGATTTTCATCTGAAATTAAAAACATAATTGTATTTAAATAGATCATTTGCATCGGTAAAATATAGCTTAATATAGACTTGTATTCAAAAATGGGTTATTTTAAATAGAAACCTCAAGTCAAGACGTAAACTAAAAACTTAGAAAATAACACGAAATAAATTCTGGTCGAATTATATTTCACATATTTTTAACAACAATAAATCGAATTAAAAATTAATTAATAAAGCCATTATTTAACAAGTTATATACTAAAAAGTTATTAAAAATTTATAATTCAGAAAAATTACTTAATATGACGAGTTATTATTACGGTTCCATCCCTGAAAAGGAAACCATCTTTTCTTTTTGTGAAAAACAGTATTTTTTAACATTCTGAACACAATAAGTCTTTTTTTTACATGACATGTAAAGTGAAGTTTTGAGGAACCAAAATTACAACATATAGATATCTACGGTGTAAAAAATACCCAGCAGATAAATTTATAAATAAAAATCAATATCTACGGTTAAAAATATTCGGCTGCCATTGTGAAAATGGGTTTAAAAGTATGTACTTACAAGCTTGATTCATGTCTGCATCAGTTTTGCCCAGAATTTCTGCTAAACTTCTCCACAATATTTGGAAATTAGTCTTCTTCATATTCGGTATATTCTTATTAGGCGAACTAGCATCATCTGGCTGATCCAGAAGATAACGTAAACTGCCCAAACTTTTCGTATCGGTATTCGAGTCAGTACGATCTCTTTTGGCATTTGTGTTTACTATTAGATCGCTGATTTGTGAAAAGTTTGATATAGTTTCGACATTTAATTGTGGTGGTGTAACTTTAGCAGCACCCAGATCGGATATATCGGAAAAGGTATCTATGGATTCAAAACGACCTTGCTGTTTCAACTGTGCTATGGTCGACGAACCATTTTGAGAACGAGCAACACCGGCCATTATGGCTGTGGCACCGCCACCACCAGGTGTGCTATTTTCGTCTTCTGATAGATCCACATAAAATGTCGATGTTCTAGCATTGACAGCCATTGATGAAGCATTTGAGGCGCTAGATAAATTGGGTGTCCTTAAGATGTCCATAAAAGTATTGCTTGTTATGCCTGCTAGTGAATGTAGCTTTTGTGTGGCCGTTATTAAGGCATAATCATTTTCATCGAAATTATTGTCGGTAGGTGATGGTAAGGCCTCGATAGATTCTGAGGGATCATCACCAAAGAAATCTTCAGCTTCGATGGCTTCTTCAGCATCATCTTTAGTTTTCTTTTTTGGATTTCTTACTTGTTCGATTTCAACTTTAGATAGTAGAGGTGGTAAATGCAAAATATACAAAAGTTTAAGTTTTTCTGTATATTTACTGGAACATACTAGACCCAATGCATTCAGGATTTGCGAGAAATCTAACATGCCAGTACTTTTTTTGTCGGTAAGCTGAAAATAAGAAGATACATTTAAGTGTCAATAACATTTGATTCTACTATTTCTCCTTTTGATTACCTACCCGGAATAACTTTTCAGACAAATCAATCGTTTCACATGTGCGCCATGGTGTCAGCTCATAAAATAATACACGGAATGTATCAAAATCAATACTATATGCCTCAGCACGACTACAGTTGTTGTCGGGAAAACCGAATCGAGGGTGTGTAGGTGAAGGTGATGGCACTAAAATGGGAGATTCACCAATGTGGGCCTGCAACTTCTGAAGATGTGCTTTGCGAAAAGCCATCTTCTCCTCGCGAATAATTCCCAATAACAAGCGTAACTCCTCATTGCTAAAATACATATTGTCCGAGTGGAATTTCACAATGGTTTCCTCATTGTCTAAATCAAATTTTCGCATGGTTAATCGACGATGTTTATTACGCAGCTCCTCTATTCTTTGCAAAGATATATCGCCGAACTTTGTGTAGGCTTCGTGGATTAACGTTTGCACAGACTGTGTGCGTTTGCGTTTGTCATTTGCAACTGGCAGATCGTAGTCGGGATTGTAAATACCTTCTAAGAATTTGGAAAGTACCAGCATGGCCTCGCCATCATCGTTGCAACGTAACAATTTCTCTTTGTTCCATTCCAAAATTTGCAAAGCCACAACAAATATTATTTTAGCTCCATCATAAAAGAAACAATCGATTATTTGCAAAGAACTTTCGTACGATATAACACTGATGAAAATGGTCAAGAACCATGACAGTGATATCATTTTAATGGTACCCAATTCATCTAAATGATGGTGCAGTTCGGGCAGATAATGTTTAACTAATTCATTTAAAACGCCCTGATCAATCTAACCAAAAACAAAAAACAAAAACACAACTAAATAAATTAGATCAAGCTGTAAAGCACTTTTCAGAACATACCTGTGCTCCAACGACTTTATCTTTGTAATAATCGGGTAAAAGACTTTCACACAAACTAGCCAATAACCAAAAGGCATTTTCCTCATCACAAAACAGTAGAAATACTGAAGTTACAATATTCATGGCCTGTGTGTATCCAACTTGCGGATTTCTTAAAGCATATGCCTGTAATACGCGCTTCAGAGCAAACAAGCCGTCATCATTTTGAAAAGCTGGATGTTCCGGCAACGATCGATGCAAATCTCGTTCGATTTCATCGTGCGTTGACGAATGTTTGATACAAGCGGCCTTTTCCACTAAATCCTCATATAGACCAGGATGCATTTCTTTTTCATGTATAGCACCTGAAAATATCATCCATATTTCTTGCCGCAACTTTTCGGGAATACCTTCGACAATGAGATTTATTACAGCTGTAGTACGAAACATCGATACGCCGCGACCATAATCACGAAAATGTGATTCCCAACGAGATAGTTTTTCATCTTGTATACGTTGCATTTCCGGAGTAAATTTTGTTTTAAACGTATTGATCAAGGCTGATTGTTTACTCCATGATATATCATATTTTGGACGTTCACGACTGATGGGACTAAAAATTATGTACGAAATTTCACTTTAAAACATTATCTTCTTAACATGTTATACCATATAACCACAGATTTAAAATAAGCTACTTTATTATAGAAAGTTGAACGATAACAAATAACATACGACTATTAAATACTAATTGTGCCAAAGTTAGAGAATTGATTTGAATTGACCCTACCAGCGTAAAAATGTTACATCTTGAAAATTAAAAAAAAACGTAATAATTTCACAAAAATTTAGATAAATAAATGCATATAACTGTAAAACTACACAATGTACAACTTCAGTTTTGATATAGAATTTGCTTCTTGAATATACATACATCATACATCTTATATATAAAAAGAAATGTACATTTTGATGTCACCACTAACTGCGAAGATCGACCGATTTCAAGGTACATTGGGGATGGTCTGTAGATGGTTTATGTAAAGTTTGCACGAAATCGGCATAGTGGTTCCGGAGATATGGCTGGACCGATTTTTATCAAATTTTCATTGAATCTTCAGATTTTTGATTTTCGGTCTGTGGGCACAGGGGCGTGGTAAAAATCAAATTTTTACACTACATCGCTAATGATTTCAAGGTAAAAAAAAAGTGTAAAAAAAATCCCAAAAAAAAAATTGTCAAAAAATGATTTTTATTTTTTCATTCGAGAAATAAATGCTTTTTTTTCATTCCCAACGATCAAACAATGCTAGTTTTAATTTCGTTGCTTAACATCATTCTAAAAATTGTAATTCACAGTGGTGTACTCTGAAGCGAATGATTTGGTGTAACATGTCCGGTACATACCAAATTTTCATATCGTTCGATAAAACAAGTAGGCCGTTGTTAACATTGTACTATAAAAGTGCTTTTATATTATCAACCGATGATAAAAAAATTTACCAAAGTACAACTAATATAGTATAGTAAACAACGTCGACAAATCAGATTTCGTTCCCGCCGAACTTCTGCCAAATGCAAATGAATATTCAATCCGTTGTCGACAAGGTATTCACAACCAACTACAAAAATTCGGATTGGCTGTGGGAACGTGCAATTTTGGTACCAAAAAATGATGATGTCAACAAGCTCAATGAGCGAATTAATTGAAACTGACTGGCGACACAATGAAATACAAATCGATTGACACAGTAATGAACGAAGAACAAGCCTCAATTATTCTACTGAAACATTGAAGGTTGGATCACAGATAATGTTTCTCCGCAACATAAACGCGCCAAGATTATGCAACGGAACACGATTGACCATCAAAAAATGTTCACCAAATTTAATTGAGGCAACAATCATCGGTGGCAGATTAAAATGCGAAGACGTAATGATTTCAAGCATAACAAAGATTTCCAACGACAATGCATAAGGCCAATCGTTGACTATTGCTGGCTTACATTTGGAAAATTCATGTTTTGTATGTGGTTTGCTCCCGAGTAAATAAAAAAAAAACGTATATCCCCTGTCCTTAAGATGAATTCATAAATATAATGTCCCATTTGCCTTAAATATATCCGTTTCTTTTTTTTAAGGGCAATCATGCCACTGTACTTATAGATATCTGCTACAACTTTGTCAAATGACCACCTCGGTGTTTCGGGTGCGATGTCAGGTCGACACTGTATATTCAAATCGAGATGTAATATAAAACAGAATTATTGTACGGGCTAGCAACGCGGACCGGGTTCAGCTTGTATATATGGGGCATTTCACGTCAAGTGAACCAACTTTTGAAATCGATGTCTTCCGATCGCGATGAAATTTGCACCAATGTTAGTTCTATTGGATAGTAATTCGGACACCATTTTTCAACAAGATAGGTCAAGAACTCTCTGAGTTATAGGAGGTAAAAATTTGACATTTTGGCCAAACAGGTGTTTTTTTTTTATCCATATAACTTATTACCTATTGTTCTTAGCAAAATGTGTCCCAAATAGTTTAGATAGCTATTTATGCAATCTTTCGAAAAAAAAAAATTAAAAAAATTTAATAAAATATTTTTGATTTTTTTTTTAAATCAAAAATATTTTTGACTTTTTTTTTTCAAAATGGGCCATTTTTTTTAAGAAAGCTTAGGTCTTTTCCTAAGCGACCTATATGGTCGCTTAGTGGGATGCGAGTGGGATATCTATCAAAAAAAATATTTTGTAACTCAAGATTTAAAATTTTTGAATTTTTTTGCAAAATCAAAAACTTTGTTGACTTTTTTTAAAAAAATGGACCCATTTTTTAATTTTTTTTTTTTGCTCAGAAGAAAGCTTATGTGTTTTCCTTTAACACCCTTTTTGTCGCTTAGTGGGATGCGAGTGGGATATCTATAAAAAAAATGTTTTGTAACTCAAGACATACAATTTTTTACTTTTTTTTTGAAAAATCAAAAACCTTTTTGACTTTTTTTTTTCCAAAATGGACTCTTTTTTTATTAATTTTTTTTTCTCAAAAGAAAGCTTAGGTCTTTTCCTTTAAAACCTTTTTGGTCGCTTAGTGGGATGCGAGTGGGATATCTATCAAAATAAATGTTTTGTAACTCAAGACAAAGGTTTTTAAATTTGCACTATTTTAATTTTTTTCATATTTGTGTGTAAACCTTAAAAATTAAACTTACGCAGAGAAACTAGACACATTAGCCTTTCCGATGGTATGTAACATACCCAACTAAAATTTCATAGCCTCGATACTGTAATACCCATAATATGTTAACCTCAGGAATAAAAATCACTTTTTTTCTATGGAAATGTTGAATAATTTAATTTTGTTATTTATTTGTAATAATAATTAATTTAATATATAATAATAATAATAATAAAAAGATGAATAATTTAGTAAAATTTAATCTTAATCACAATAGATCAATTTATATAATAACTATTTTTACACTTAATTTATGAAGTTTTTAAATTTTCAAATATCCATACTTTTATCCTCCTTATTTGTCATCTTTATTAGCTGCTTTTTTTTTGTCAATCCTTTCTTGGCGTTATTAGATTCAGCTACTGATTTCGCTGCTGGCTTCTTTTTTGGCTTTGGAAAGAAATCGCATTGAGTAGATGCAGAAAACTTTTTTAATTTGAGTCTTCCATCGACAAGCGGTATGAAAGCATGGTATTGAGCAGTGCCATCGATTGTTACCGCAGCATCGAATCTGCTCTTTAGTGTTTTCAATGTTTCCTCATGATCCTCTTTGCTACTAAAAACTATTTTAGTTTCTTTACAATAATTCTTTGCCCAATGGAATAAAGCAGTCGCATCTAAGATGCGATCTTGATGAGAGCACTGGAGGCTATACTTCGCTGCATTTCTTTTGAGGTTTGCTCCAATACCATCACATGCTCCTTTACCATGAGCAGTAGGATGAAAATGCCACTCAGCTGGCATTCCAAAATCTTTTTCATGAGCTGTAAGATTTGCGAAGCTACTTTTGTTTTTAAAATGTTGACGAGCTCCGTCCGAAACGTAGTATACCTTTTCTACTGTAAATTTTGATTTTAGATAATTTAGTATTATCTTCTGGTACTCATAAACTGCAACGGTGTCATGTTTTAAATCGTCGGATATGATTGCCATACTTTTGTGTTCCAGGTTTTCTTCTTTCATGTAGTAAATAACTACTGTGAATATAGTTGCTTGGTCGTTATTGAAGTGGAATGCTTGTATGGAATCCTGAAGAACATATTTATAGTTCTCTGCGAAATCAAATGAAATAATGAATTCACCAGACTTCAAATGTGTTTTCAAGTCCTTGAAGAATGACCACTGCTCTTTGACTAAAAAGTCATGGGTTCTCAAATTTAGCAATCCTCTACACAGTTCTTCCACAAAATCATCCACATTTAAAATTATGGTTTTCAGTGTGCATCTTTCAGTCTGAAGCCAAGATTCAAATTTTAACTCCTCAATACATTCTCGATCAAAAGAGTTGATTAAATTTTCTTTGATGGATGTGGTTTCCGGGCAATTCGAACATTCACCTAAGTGGCAAGAAGTTGTAGCATTAGGGCACATAGTCAATTTAAGGCAATCGCGGTAATGGTGTAAATCTTCTGATGAATCATCTTTTAAGTAATTTAAGTTGATTTCCTTCAACATCAATTTAACATTTTCATGGTAAATACAAACACATACTGTGTGAGTTCCGCAGCTTCCTGCCAAAACGCAATGTTTTGGCCTCAGTTGTGTAAATTTTGTGAATCCAATTTTGACATCCTCGTATTCAGATTGAAATGTTGCGAATAATTCATTCAGGTTACAGAGAACCAATAGAACTAACATTGGTGCAAATTTCATCGCGATCGGAAGACATCGATTTCAAAAGTTGGTTCACTTGACGTGAAATGCCCCATATATATAATATAATTCAAAAAAAGTCGTTTCGAGAAAAACGGCTTTAAATGTTTTATGACATTTTACTATTTCTTAAATAAATGTTCAACAAATCATGCGATTTCATAAAATCAAACCTGATTTAAATAGTAGATATTAATATCTTTCTAATCTGTATTTAACCCAAATTTTTACTTGTCAAATATACGAGAGGATATGCATTTTGATTTTGACGTTTACAACGAAAAAACACTTGACTCTTTTTTATCTATCTATCTATCTACATATATATATAAAATACAAAAAATGTGTCTACCTATGTCCGTTATAGACTCTGAGACCATCCAACCGATTAGCTCCAAACTGGTATCATTAGAAAGGAAATTTTCTGAATATGGTTTTGGACACCTAAAATACTACATTAGGTCCATTCGGTGATTTCTTAAAGAAGATTTTCGAATTTTCTCATACAAACATTTTTCATCAATATATATAATCTTCAGAATATCCTAGCGGGTAACACTCTGCAGTCAGATTTTTGATTTTCGGTGTGTGGGCGGAGGGGTGTGGCAAAATCAATTTTTTACATTATACCGCTAATGCCATCTATATATGTATATAAAAAACCGCTGGACCGATTTTGATGAAATGTTCAGGGAATCTTCAGAATAGCCCAGAGGATAACACTGTACAGTCAGATTTTTAATATTCAGTCTGTGGGCGCGGGGGCGTGTAAAAATCCAATTTTTACATTATACCGCTAATTCCATATATTTTATAAAACTGGATGTGTGTATGTATGTTCCGTATGAACTCAACCCGATTTTGATAAAATTTTCACGGAATCTTCAGAAAAGCCTTTTGGGCAACAGTGTATGTCAGATTTTCGGTCTGTGATAAACAATTTTGTTTACTCTTGCATATTAGGTGCATGAATAAGAAATTTCCATATGAAATCTACTTTTAATCAATAAAGTATGATGTTAACAAGCTCGATGACCAAATACAATTGAAAGTGTCTGGCGAAACAATAAAATACAAATCGATTGACACAGTAATGAACGAAGAACAAGTCGTCAATTGTCCTACTTAATTTTTGAATTCATTGGAACCAGCCGAAATGCCACTTTTTCCGACACTGTATATTAAAATCGAGATCGTGATGCAATATAAAACAGATGTTTTCTAAAGGCCAGCAACTCGGACCGGGTTCAGCTAGTAACTGATAAAACTACATATATGAAAGACTAAAGAACGGCGCATATTTTGTATTACTCAGTTCAAAACACCCGAATTTTGAGTTATGACGTTGTTGCAGCAAATGAGCGATATATATATATGTATATACAGTGGGGAGCTCAAATGAGTACATGTTTCTATTTTGTGCACTTCTTATGGAATAAAAATAAAACTAATAAAGCAAATCCAAAAATGTTTTCTGTCATTTATTTTATGTTTAATATGTAACAAAATTAATTACAATTCAAAACAAAAAACATCCAGTTCTAAATAAAAAAAACAGACAAAACTAAAATAACTCGCATGTACTCAATTTTGCACCCCACAATAACTTTAGGGAAGAATTGCATTTTTTAAAAAAATGTTCAAAATCCTTTATTACGTAAATAAAATTTTACATGCATTGGCATATTTTCTATCAATTTTTCATTAACTTTTTTTGGAATACTCTCTCTCTCGTGCTTAATCCGCTGTTAAAGCTCGTACAAATTGGTAGGAGTTAATCGGTATTGTTTCAACCGCCAATTCTCGATTCACCAAAAATTCTCAATAGGATTGAACTCAGGACATTGAGCTGATAACTGCATTAATAAGAAATTTTTCTAGGAACACCATTCTTTACGATTTTTGACGTGTGCATTGGGTCACCATCCTATTGAAAAATTACTTCTTCTGCAGGATTTTCTCTTTTATATACAAAAACGTGATGATGAGACTAAAAAATCGGTATGGTGAGTCTGCAAAATACGCAGATGGTTTTCTTTACCCATTATTTCATTGATTCTTTGCATTGGTCCAAGGTGGCACCATATAAAGCAACCCCATATCATTACCGTGTTTTACTGTTTCCTTACTGTATCACCAATTTTGAAAAAATCGGCGAAATAATGAGTTAAGAAGACTATCTGCGTATATTGAAGACTAATCATACCGAATTTATAGACTTGCCATTCCGATTTTGTAGATAAGAGCGCCAATCATGCCGAAGAAGTTATTTTACAGCAGAATGGCGAATTAAAGCACTCATCAAAAACTTTGAAAAATGGTTTAGTGAGCAAAATTTCTACCGAAATAGTGTCCAGTTCGATATACTGACCTCAACACGTAATCATCTTTGTGTTTTTCACATTCATCTTTTGACTTTGTAGATTATAACGCTTATCCTGCAGAAGAAGTAATTTTTCAATAGGATGGTGACCCAATGCACACGTCAAAAATCGTAAAGAATGGTGTTCCTAGAAAAATTTCTTATTAATGCAGTTATCAGCTCAATGTCTTGAGTTCAATTCTATTGAGAATTTTTAGTGAATCGTGAATAGGCGGTTGAAACAATACCGATTAACTCCTACCAATTTGTACGAGCTTTAACAGCGGATTGAGCACGAGAGAGAGAGTAATCCAAAAAAAGTTGATGAAAAATTTATAGAAAATATGCCAATGCATGTAAAATTTTATTTACGTAATATAGGATTTTGAAATTTTTTTTAAAAAATGCAATTCTTCCCTAAAGTTATTGTGGGGTGCAAAATTGAGTACATGCGAGTTATTTTAGTTTTGTCTGTTTTTTTATTTAGAACTGGATGTTTTTAGTTTTGAATTGTAATTAATTTTGTTACATATTAAACATAAAATAAATGACAGAAAACATTTTTGGATTTGCTTTATTAGTTTTATTTTTATTCCATAAGAAGTGCACAAAATAGAAACATGTACTCATTTGAGCTCCCCACTGTATATAATTAATCAAAAAACTCTCTTCTGTACACCTAAAGAGTTATGAGGTTGACGCTCTTTGAGTTTATAAGTTATGAACCAAAATGTAGTATGAAGATAAAAAATTTTGTACAGACTGTAAAAAGGATTTAATTTTATTTAAAAAAAAAGTTAAAAAGAGCCAAATCCGATTCCATTTAAAAACGGTGAATTCTTTAATACCACTTTTTCAACTTTGACAACCTTTATATCATTTATTATTTAAACACACTCAATTACCTCCACTTCATCTTCAGTTTATTTTGAGATGCAACTCACTGTGTGCCGTTATGTGCTCGTTAAATTTTTCATATGAGTATCTACCTACCTATCTATCAATCGTTCTCAGATATTTTTTTAAGAATTTTAAAATAGTCAGTTTTTGTGATATACAGTTTTTGATATATTCAACACCAAGAATTTAAAAATAAAAAAAAATATCAAGTCCAAGATAGCTTTTTTTCAGTATTCAAGACATCTTATTTCTAGACCGGTAAAGGTTTCCAGTCGAAAAGACAATGATTTGAAAGTATAACATTTCATTGAAATGTTTAAAAAGTATTAAATTTATATAGTTTTTGAAATCCTTTACAAACAAATTTAAACAATTTAATTTGACATGATACTGTAAATTGATTTACCCCCATTAATACGTTTTAACTAATAGTTATACTGACAGTTTTCATACAAAAATAATTTTAAACGACTGTATAACTTTTAGTTAGCACCTAACCAGACTTCGTGTTAATGGGGGTAATAAATATTGATTTTTAATCTCTAGAAACTTATACTTACACATGAAATTTTGATAGTAAATCAGTAATTTTTGTTATTAAAATATCACGATCGACTATTTGAGCAAATACAAATGGTACATTTTCTGAAGTTATAATAACAATTTGATTTTCGTAACGATGATTGCCATCGTCCTTTTTCTCTACACTTTTAATAACTTTTAGAGGAATGACCACGCTAACGAAATCTTTGATTTCACTAGTGAAACAAAAGAAATTTGTAGATAAATAAATATTTCCTCCGATATAACGTTTTGAATACGGTGTCCATAAATTAGCTAGAACGTTTGAGGTAAATACAAACATTTAATTGTTTTCAAATTTAAAAGTAGTAGTCATTTGTTAAACTCACCCTTAATAGTGCCATCTATAATTTCGGATTGTGGTAAACGGAAATACACACGATATTCTTCTGATTTCTGACGGGCTGTCAAATCACGGCACAAACCCGGTTTCTTAGAGGTTTTACGACCAAACCGCAACAATAACGATGAATCGTGATCTATGATGGGACTATCGGGATCCTTAAAAATATATATACCAATTAATTTTATAGGGTGTGAGACGAATGGTTATTTTATATTGTATACCTGTATTATTCTTTGTATAGCCATTTTATTTAGTTGTTCTATTAATTCATAGGCCTCTACATAATCAAATAATATTGTAAAATTATATTGCATTTTATTATTGGTTTTCAAATAGATAATATTTGCATGTTTAGATAGCTCTTCGAGTTCTGTGAAACGTATACTTCTCTTGGTCTCCTGACCCAGCATGTACGAATAAAAACTAACATGATTAAGTGATATATAGAGATGTCCTTGTCGTGGTATTTTATTTTTAATATATCTGTAATATGTTTATATGTACGTACATACATACATGCATACATAGATTACAAAATAACATAAAACACTTATTTACTGTAATCTTAAATTAAACAACTTACGTGCATGAATAGTAATTTACTAATTGCTCTTCTTCGGGCATATTGAAGTATTGTCGAAATTTCGATTGCATCACTTTAAAATCAGCCGAATCTCCAGATTCATCTTGATTATTTTGTGTATACAAAGATTTGATTTTACAGATTGTAAAATTTGTAATTTCATCTTCACTTTCCATTTCTTTTAATACTCTAAATAGATTTTGGGATAGCCACTCCCAATCTTTGTATATTTCTGCTTCCGTTATTCCAATAGCAATTTCTGTTAAATTAAACATGTATATGTATATTGTTTTAAAGTTCATAGCAAAGCTGTACATTGAGAATATTTTTACTCCAAATATTTGCAAAGAATTAATTATTTTTAAAAATAAAATTATATTGAATTCCTTTCATATTATTCAAACCATAGAGTTCTTTTCTAGTTTCCGCTCTATTTGTATTTATCTATGATAGAAACTAGGATATTCGTAATTTATATTTATTTATTCAAGAAGGAATAAGTTGTATGTCATTTATTGTGCGGAGAAATGATTTTAAAATAATCATGAAAATCATTATAGTCCGACTTAAATATTTTTTTTTTCAGAACCGTATCTGTTATTAACCCAATCTCCATCCAACATATCGAAAGTTTTAAATTTTAATCAATGGATAGATTTTAGGATTTTTATTATCTTAAAAAAAATCAATTAATTTGTGGTGTTTACTCATTTTTGAGGCTGTGTGTATATGCATACAAATTGTATGTTGTACAATTTTTTTTTATAATTAAATTTATGTACATACAGACATATATGAAAATTTTTAAATATAAAAAATACGAGGGCATTACTAAAAGATTTTGAGATAAGAATAGTTCTTTTTATTATTTTCTAAGCCTAAAATGATAATGAAACCCTGATAACAAAAAAATGCAAACGTATATTTTTACATATGTAGGTTTTCTATAGAAACAAGACTGTTTTGAAACACTTGCTCATTAATTATTGCAAAGCTGTTCTTTTAATAAGAAGAAAAGTGTAGAATATTCTTTGTTTAAATTTTTTACAAAACTAATAGTTTTATAACAAACGTCATAAATTATAAAAAAAATTCAATGAATTCATGAATCTTATCAAATTGAAACATTTGAAAGGGAGAATGAAATACATGTATGTATGTACCAATTAATTTTTTTAGTTTGCATTACTTTTTTCACACAACTTATGTACATATATTAAACCAAGTGTTATATGTAATATAAAAGACAAAATAGTGATTCATTGCTAAATTAAGTGAAAAATTTATTTTATCAATAACTATCATTTTGTTAATATTATAAATTCGTCCTTTTTTTACTCAAACAAGCCACATTTAAGGCTGATGGTTAAGCAAACAAATGTGTATAGTTTTTATAATTTTATGCTTATTTCCAAAAGGCTACTTACCGTAGGATACTTCTGAATTAGGAGTTTGATGTAATATTCGATAAGGGGCTGGTTTCGTATCAAATACACTGTCAAATGTCCCCACCAATAATGAACCAAAACCTCGTGATTCGCCATGACCTCGGCGTTTGTGCAAAACAAAATAATTCGAACGTTTTTCCACCACCCTGTATAGATAATGTAAATAAAATAATTTGTAATAAGAATTAATTAATTACATAAGAAATTAAAGGGCACTAGTTTCAGCGGTTATAAGTTCTTAATGTTGATTAAATATAGGTACACAACTAGCCAACCAGTGCTTCAGGTTCTGGTGAAAAGCCTATGAATTTAACGTTATTGTGTCATTGTAAGCATGTTGTCAATTTCTTGACTACTTTTTACTGCATATCCGTTTCCAATGTAATTTTTAAGAAGAACAAAAAAAATGCTAAGTAAAACTGCCAATTAGGCCCTTTGGGTTTTGAAATAATTAAATAAATAAAAAAAAACAACTGACGTGGTCTTTCTATTAAACTATTTAATTTTACTGATCTCATTAAATCGATTTGATATAATAACGTAGAATCCTGCGCTTTCCCGTTTTTAAAAATTAATAGATAGATCCATAGAATACACAGAAAATTAAACAACACATACATTCTCATGAATAATCAAGTTGTCATTTATGAATATAGCTTTGACAGGATTGTTCACGCATAAAGCATGCGGAATGTCAGATTAATTTATAATGCAAATAATATTATTATTTATTAAAGTTTATTTTTTAAAGACCATAAAAGTTTAAATTAATACCAAAGGAAAAATTACTAAAAATTTTTGTCGTGGCATCAGTATTTGTTGATCTGGATCAAAGAAAAAAATTAAAGTTTTTAAGAATTTTTTTTATCTTTCGACAAAAATAAAATGTTTGTAGTTTTTTTTTGCAAAAATTTTTTTGTTCGAATTTTATTTAAACTTTTCGAAATCTTTTTTATTACGGTTTTACCCATCCAAATAAGCGCAGTTATATATCAACAAATATTTCACGCAAAAGATGTCATTCATTTAAGATTTTCAATGCTGTTGTTTATTTTATGCGATAAATGAGTTCATTTCAAAGATGCTAAAAATATATCATATGTGTCTTTTGCGAATAATATGCAACAAATCTTAAAAACCTTAAAAAGGTCCTTTTTATCCTTTGATCCAGCTCACCAAATAATGAACTTAGGACAGCCAATTTGGGAAACGGTATCTCAGAATGGATCCCACTTTTTTTAATTGGGAACACATCCACAAAATTTTGTTTGGTTTAACCCTAATATACGTACATATTTGGGGGATTCAAACGGTCTCCTATTACGTCGTATTGTCATAATGTCCTAAAATATTTTTTTAGTTTAAAACATGGTACAATCAGTTACCAGGTACAATTATTAGAGAGAGTTTTCATTATTCAACCCTAAAACGTCAAACTATGTGTTTAATTACTTACCTTTTCCAATTTGTTACCGCGATATTTTATACATTTTTAACGTTTTAATTGAAATTAGTACACATTTATTTAATAAAATATAGTTTTTCTTCAATTATTAATGAATTTATGGTTGAAATTGAATTTTTTCGTAACAAAAATTTAAATTCAATTATTTTTTTTAGACATTTTCTTTTGATATTTTTTCATTTTCTTTTGTTTGAAGTTATAGGGAATGTATAATTGAGAACATACTTTCTAATAATTGTACCTTGCTTGTTCTGCCATGGTTTAAACAAATTATGTTGGGTTTCAAACAAAAAAGTTATAAACTAATAAGACTTTTTGAACTATGTTTATTGGTTTGTCATAAAATAACACTTTTTTTGTTTGCAGCACAACAAGAATTTGTTTAAACTAAAAAAATATTTTAGGACATTATGACAATACGACCGTTTGAATCCACCAATTATGTTCGTCTTTATTCGATATCTCGAATATTTTTTTACATTTTTACCATACCTTTAATTTTTTGTTTGGCAATAAAATGAAATGTATCAATATTAAAATGTATTAAAAAGTATTATCACTTTTGTTTCTAATAGTTCGATTTTAATTTATAATATAGTAAAAAAATTAACATTACTGATTTGACATGTTTATTATCAAACAAACCCAATAAGCACAAAATCCCAAAAAAAAATCAAGCACTTGAACATTTTGTTGGAATTTGACTTGAATGCAAATAGAATTATGTTTTAAACTTGAAAAATTAAATATTTTTCAATTCGATATGTACGATGAATCGATTGTTCGACTTTTTTCCAACTAAAAAGTCGATTTCGATTTTTATAGCATAAATTCAACTGTTTGAACAATCGACTTATAGAACCCTACATACATCATTCCCATGACAGCCGGATCTACGCACCGAAATGACCCGAGTTCACTCCGCTACGGGCTGTTAACTCAGCAATTACTGCTGCTACATCAACCCTACATACATATACTAATGAAATTGGAAGACTCGTACAAATAAATAATATTTTTCTTTATATTTCTATAGTATATTTTAGTCCCATATGAAATTAACATTGAAAATTACTTGGTAACTCTACTTATAAAATAAAAACACCCAAAAATTCAATGCTTCTGACTAGAAAAACTTGCCAATGATCTTATTGGAAAAATATAAAGATATTAGCCAATTGTAAACGACAATAACTTACCAAAATGCCGATGGTAAAAGAATTTCTTTAGGTTCTATCCACATTTTGCTTATATGTTTCTTCTTCTATCAAGTTATACAAAAAGTTGGCAAAAACTTAACACAAAGAAAAGTTTCCCATAAACGTTTAATTATCTTCAATTATTAACAATTGACTTTTATTTATTTTCTGCTATCTTTGTGACAGTTTTAACTCTATTATTATGCACTCAAGTTTCGATTCTTTTTTTTGACGATAGCAATGGAAAAAGAAAAATACAACAGCCGTATGATTGTTATTTAAAAATCACAATAATCACTTTTCTATTGGCATTTTTTTGTTTTGTAAATATTACATGTTTTTTCATATTTATTGTATAATACTTTAATTTTACAAGATTTGAACTTTTGTTTATCGTTTAGTTTTAATTTTTATTGCGTATTTATAATGTAAAAATACTTTCTCTCTACTTTCAACTCCACCGCTTTCAAGTAAATGTCACAGAAAATATGTGTAAATCGAAATTAATGAAAAGAATAGCACACAAAAACAACAGTCATAAAATTCTTTAACTTTATTTATGCATTTTCTTTCTTTTTCGCTATTCTTTGTTTTATTTACAGTTTTTTGTTTATGTTTTATCTCTTTTTGTTCGGCTTTTAGCTGAGTGGGAGCAAAAGAGATGACTGAAACAAATGAAAACAGCTGATGAGGATTGTCAACATGTGTGGATGATTTGTGGATAATAAATCGGCACTGAGTTGCCAAATTTTACTAAATTGCTAGAATTCAAATTAAATTGTTTTATTAGCCTTGTATAACAATTATACCAATTGTTTATGCATATGGGGTAAGTATAACAAATAAAATGTATCTGATGTTTGACTTGCAAAAAAATATGCATTTACTTACTTTTTTTATTATTCGAATTTTTTCAAATTTCAATAATCATGAATTATTGTGAGACAGACCTACTTGTAGTCTCAAAAATATTTCTGTTTATTGCAAAAATAAGGTTTAAAAATTTCAATTTTGATTTTATGTTCTTCAATTAATAATAATCAAAAACTTATTCAATAATAATCAAAAACTTATTCGTTAAGCATGACATTAGAGGCATTGTACCTATGTATGTAAATTAGCCCTGGCCTTAACATACTGAATTGATTTGGATAGATCTTATTTTTTTATTATCCAATATTTTGAACTTAATTACAGTGATAAAATTATAACAGAACCGAAAATTTTACAACTTTTACATGGAAATGTTTATAATATTGTCATTGTCATAAGTTGAAACTTGTAAAATTGTGTAAACAATGATAAATAATATTTTTTAAGCGTAATTGTTTTTTAATTTTACTTAGATGACATTTTTGTCTGAAATCATTCTCTCTTTGAATTTATTATAAATTTATTTTACATTAATCAAACTAAATGAAAAACTTTAAGGAAAAGATATTAAAAAAATATAAAATTTGCATTACATTTATTCATTAAAAAAATTATAAAAGTACTGTTATATTTCAAATACCAAACATTTTATACAAAATTTAAAAGTTTTAGTAAAATAAAAAAATACAAAATGAATAAAAAATTTGTACTACTTACGTCAAATCAAACCCCTTCAAAAAATCCCTATGAGATACGAACATATATGGGAGAATCACTAAGTTCGCCAGAACCGGAATGGCATACCGGCAAATGTGTTTATCAGCGTGATTGTGATGTTCCACAGAACTCGACTATAGCTAAAGTTTTAACGCTACAAGATGAAATTCGTAAACTTCATCAAAAAACTAAACAAAATATTTTCTTAAGACCATTCTGTAAGCAATGCAAATACGAAGATCACTTCACGACGTGTGTAGTACCGCAGAGAACATCCGAACAATTAAGACAGCACGCTGTAATGTGTGAAAATTGTCTTAAGGTAAAACTCGAAATGAACGAACGTGCTAGCGACGTGGGCAATTTATATTCCCATCATAAAAGTTTAATTCGACTAATAGATCCGGAGGAACAGAACGAAGATGAAGAAATGGATGACTCTGAAGGAGGCGAAGGCATTATACCCGAGCTAGCTAGCCCGGAGTGTAGCCGTGAATATATTTATGTGCCACAAAAAAAATTGGTAAGTTTTGGTGTTATAAATTAAACAAATCAAATAGATAACATGGAAAACTACCAGCCCTATTCATAATAGGAACAACCAGATCTACTTGCTATCCGATTTGTATGATACACCATCCAAAATACTCCGAATTTAATTGAGCGGAAACTCGAAAAACACACGAGTGTGGTTTTTGTTTTCACATAGATCTTTTACTAATACATTCTCAGGTCTTTGACAGGAGAATTTCCGATCTATGTGTATTTATCTATTTACGGTCATTCTCACAATGTACGATTAAAAGTTAACGTGAACTTTAACCGCAAGTTAGGCTAATTTGAATTTCACAATGTACGATTAATTCTTAATTGACACTATTTAACAACAAAGTTGCTGTTAAATATAACCGAACAAATTTCGCCGGTTAGCATCTTAATTGTAAGAAATATAATAAAAGAACATGGAAAAACATTTATATTTTTGTAATATTTAGAATTTTTAAAAGTGTAAAGCGAAGAAAAGTAAGTTTTGCACGGGGTGATCCATATACCACCCGGATATTGCACTTACAAACCAAACAACAAATGTGCACTTTTGCTTGTTGGTTTTCAGTAATTGTTGTTCAGTTTGTTCTGTAAATTTTACAGTTAGGTACCTTAATATTTTTGAGTTTTATACGTTTTTTTTATTATACCACTAAGAAAACACAAACTATTATTTTTTATGCCGTCTTTTAGACAATTTTTTATATTTCAATCTTTCATTACACTATTTTTCGTAAACAAATGTATGCATTATTGCCATACTATCTACTGAATGCTTTGGTTAAGTAATCAAATGATGGTGAAACGTAAATCGGTAACCGTTGGTTAAATGGTCCCCGTTAAACAAACCGACAGTTAGTTAATTTTCCGGTTAAAATGAAATAATCGTACATTGTGAAAATGGCCGTTAGTTGTATAAAAAACAACAACAACGCCAAAAGAAACAACACACAAAAAAAACAAAATACGCAAAGCATGCACATCCAAAAACATACGTTTTGACAAACTTATATATACCCTTCTCACGAAGGTGAAGGGTATAAAAATACAAGGTCTGGCTCATTCATTCACTCACCCACTCACTGATGAGTCAGTGAATGAGTGAGTGAGTGAATGAATGAGTCAGGCCTTGTATTTTTAAATATATAGATGTTTAATAAAAAGCCCAAAATCGATCGTATGTATACTTTTGTAACGGTGTGCATATATACGAACTGGGTTTTTTTCAAAAAATATATGGCAACACTGATTGCATGTATTTTGTTTTTGTATGAAAAGAGAGTAATATTTTACTCTCTCCTTCCGTTCTATGCGTTTATTCTATGACTTTCAGTTAGATCAAAAAGTTTTAATGCCTTTGAGGATTACCTGTATGTTTTAATGCAAATTTTAAAAGAATATTTTGTAATTTTGTAATTTAATAATTTTCTTTTTTCGATAAATATTTGTTTTCAACTGTTATTCTTTATACGAATATGAAGGTTTTTCATGTAACTGTACTTTTTTTGTAGTAATTGTACCAAAAACCTATTTTATGATTGAAAATTATACGAAAACATTTTATAGTTTTGCTATGAAATATTGAAGAATGTTAATTAAGAATTGGAGTTCTTTCATTTTTGACTAAACAAAAGTCAAATTTCATGTATGAAAAACGACAGAAAAAAACTAATTGTTTCAGATGTAACGCTAATCAACTAATTGAGTTCACGTTTAATAGACATTCTTTAGAATGTTTTTTCATATATTTACATTTAAGATGTTTCCGAAGCTGACACTTTTTCAAGTACATATTAGCTGTGATCATTAACTTTTTATAGACTTACGGCACACCAAATGAATACCAATAGAAAGCTATAATTTTTCCGATTTATATTTAGTTCTTAGGATGTGGATTGAGTATAATATTTAAAGTAATTTTTTATTTTTTGTTATTTTTTATTTTTAAATTTTTAATTTTAATTTATTGAGCTTGACTTTTAATACCGAAACTGCGACTGTGAAACTGTGTTTCATAAACAAACTAAATTAGATTAAAAAAAAAAAACACTGAACAATTTAAAAAGTCGCAGTTTCGGTATTAAGAGTAAAAAGCGATCGGGTTTGGGATAGGTATTAAATATTATGATAATGTCCCGCACAAGAAACATTTGAAATATATAAAAATCATATAACTACATTCCTCGTATGTTGATAACTCGTAAATTAATTGGTAATATTTTTTATTGAAAGGTTTTCAAATATGTATGGATTAACATAACTTGTACATCGATTTTATTTGAGATAAATTAAGAGCATTAATTATTATGAATATTTTTTCTTGTACCTCTCTAAATATCTATGTCTCTCTCATATACTATTACTTGTTTCAAAAAAAGGAAAATATTTTCAGAGTTAATTAAATGCTAGACTATCTTGGGGAATTAATCATCAGGATTTAAAATACCTTTATCTACTGTTACGTCTGATTTTACCATCCATTGTTTTTGAAATCAAAATTTTGAATTTATCTGCTGAAATAAGTTCTAAAAGAAAAAACTGAAAATCGATGAATAATTGTCGGTTTTCGGTTTTAAGACAAATATTTAAACAAAAAATCTGCTTGTGACTCAAAAGATGTTTTTAAAAATTTAAAATTTTTGTTTGGAATTTGCAGAATATTTTCTTAGAGTAGGATTATTTTATTGTATTAATATTAAACGGCCATTAACCATCAAACAAATTTGAGCAAGAACATTTATAAAATGATTTCTAGTCTTCAACAATAAGTAGATTTAGATAAATAATGGATTCATTTTGTATGGTGTAGAAATAAATTTAATTTATTATCCTTTTTCATATATTTATTCTTAGATTAAAGTAAATAAATTCATTTCAATAATATACTGAAAAATTTAGGTGACTCTTAAAAGTATGTAAATTAATAACTGACTTCATAAATACAGCTTAAAACTATTGAAATAAATACATATTTATAAGAACGCTTAAGTACGTTTGCATGTAATTGATAAAAAAAACTTAAATTTAAAGGATTGCTTTCAAGTTATTCAATCAAAACGATATCATCAATGTCCGGATAGATATTATCACCATTTGTGTCTAAATCTGCCGCGTTTATATCATTGGTAACGGATGTCGCCAGCGACAATTGTTTGTAGGCACCTTCGTCGGCTTGAGTTTTCATATGAACACCCAGTTGGGAGATTAATTCCAAAGCTTTGACGTCCGAATTAAGTAAGGCAAATTGGTGTATAACAGCTAAATGTGGAAAGATGCTGTGCAGCAGAGCAGCGGAACCCGCATTCATACGATAATCTTGAGCGACCGTGAGATCAGTTTTTTTCAAATCCTCAGTTGTAGGGGAGAAATTTGCGGGTATTGGTAGAATTGCTTCCTTGGTTTTAATTTCAACCACTTCAACATCGTCGTTGTCGTTGTTAACCGGATTCTTATTGTTCTCTTTACTGTCGTTCATATCGTCATCATCATCTTCATCCGATATTTCAAAGTCATCGTTACTATTATCATCGTTTATGATGACTGGAACTTCAGTTCGTTTCATTTCACTAACAACTGCCACTGCAGCATCATCCTCCTTGGCCGAAGAAGTAATGGCAGATATTTCCTTTTGCATGAAACTTGGCAGAGAATCCTTAAATTCAATGATAATATCCTCAACAGACAATTCGCCTTCGACGGTATTTGGTCCCGTGCCAGATCCCAAATCTTCATCGTTATACTTGTATTTACCGCGAAAACGATTCAGCCAACGATAGGAAGGACGAAAAGCGGGCAGATTTAGAATAGCAGCCATTTTAACGGCCGTCTCTTTAAGTGTTTCATTTGTGATACTTTTACGCAAACGCATTTGACGACATCTCTCCACCCATTGATGCAAAATGAAACTAATGGCGCTCATTTCAAATTTACGTCTCTTGCGTGTCATCTCTTCGATTATAATCGAAGCGTCTGCTTCACTTAGAGTGGCCAGCTGCTGTAAAAGTTCCTGTTTGCGCTCCAATATGCGGCGAATTTGGGTGGCGCAACAGTGAAACATTTTGGCCAAACTGTTGCGTGATATATTGGTCTCATCGTAATAACGTATGACGGCAATTTTCTCATAAAATGTAAGAATATTACGTTCGTTGCGTCTTTTTGGCTGAAATAGGAAGAGAATACAACAATTAGTAAGAGAAAGAATATACAAATATTTTCCAAAAATAAGCTCTTCAACTAACTACTTAAATACACAATTCCTTTGTTCAATGTAATTTCATATTAGATCAAAAGTTATAGCAAAAAATCAAAAATAACATTTTGTTGAAGCAAACTTGTTGTCTTCAGACTCATATTAACCCTTTGACGACCACGGGGACACCGGTGTCTCAACACAAAAATATTGAATAACTAAATAATGAAAAAAAGAATGGGTTCCATTTTATTTTTATTTAAAACTAGTTGACCGCCCCGGCTTCGCCCGGTAGCATTTACTAATGTTAGTTCGTCAAGTTTCTCCAACCCTGCCTGTTCTTATTTATTTGCAAATAAACTATCTAAATTTGTGCTGCATTCTTTAGGGGCTTTTTATTACAGTTGACTGGACTCAAAAAAACCGGTTTTAGCCGTAATTTTTTATTATTTTTTTTACAAACCAAATCGCTCCAGCCGTTCTCACGTAGAGATAGGTAGATGGAACCCATTCGTAAACTTATTAATGTGTTTAGATTAAAACAAGTTCGGTTACAGCATTTATTTTTTTATCGTCTATGAAAATTGACAGTATTATTGTTACTTTTTTCAAGAATTGTTCAAAAAATAATCTTCTGGTTGTGAAAGGGTTAAAGGGTTGGAAATTGGTTAAAATAACTTATTCCATTAAATATTCATTCATAATTCCTTGTTCTAATTTGTATGTATGTATGTCATTTCATTTGTGCAGGTATGTGTTACTTCCAATATACATACATATATGGCCAGTGTGACACAAGTATGAAATACGTCATTTAGGGTTAATTTTGTGTTATAAAAGAGAGTGGTGAGTGGCCCAGACTAGATACATACATACTAGGGTATTCAATTAATCGGGTCTCTGGTTTAATCGGTTAATCGAGCAAATAATTAATCGAGGTTTAGATTTATTCGGTTAATAATCGGTTAATTTAAAATTATTCGATTAACCGAATAATTAATATTTTCATTTTAAATTGAAAATACAACAACGAATTTGTGTACAAAAACATAAAAAACAGCAAATAAGGTATTTGAGATCATTTTTGTAAACATATCGCCTATTTGCTGCAACAACGTCATAACTCAAAATCCGTGTTTTATGAACTGAGTAATACAAAAAATGCGCTGATCTATAATCTTTCATATAGTTTTCAAAAAAGTCAATTATTTTTTGTGTGAGAGTGTTTTTTTTTTGTTGTAAACTTCAAAATTAAAATTCATGTTTTCTCGTATATTTCATAAGTAAAAATTTGGGTTAAATACAGATTAGAAAGATATTAACATCTACTATATATATTTCTGAAATCGCATGATTTGTTGAAAATTTATATAAGAAATAGTAAAATGTCATAAAATATTCAAAGACATTTTTTGGAAACGACTTTTTTTTAATTATTACGTTGTTGCAGCAAATGAGCGATATGTGTGTTTTTTGGGGTTTTAGTGAGATCTTCTGAAATAATCTTTTATAAAAAGAATATAATTTAAACGATTTTTTTCTTCAGATTTAATAAAACTTTTCTTAGAAAAAACTCTCTCGCTGATTGTATATGTTGGAGAAATCAAAAGCATGAATATTCCTTTTTGGATTGTTTTAGATTTTGATTAATTTAATAGATTCGATTAGTTATGATAAAAGACTCAATTCAAAAAAGTTTAGTCTATACATGTAAATACAAAGTTTCAAATACATGTAAATTAAATATGTCAGTTGTTATATATACTCACTAATCATGTTTATTGGATGTTCAAAAAATATCTAATTTTAATTTGTATTTGAATTGAAACGGAAAAATAAATACAAAAAAAAATGTTTAAAGTGCAAAAAAGAAGGAATTTCGGTTAATCGGTTAATCGGTTAATCGACACAAATTAATCGGTTTATTTGTTATTTGAAAATCGGCCATTTCAAATTATTCGAACAGTTAACCGTCCAAAATTAATCGGTTAACCGATTAACGGTTAATCGATTGAATACCCTAATACATACATATGTAGGTGACGGCATAAAACCATAGTAATACCAATAACGTGCATATACACATGTCACTACCATTACAATACTAAATATATAGATTTTGTAGTAAAACAAGCACATGCAGCGCAATGATATGTTATTCCAATAAAGCCCAACTCAGTCACATAATTATTGCTTACTTAGCTTCTTGTATTTAGCCAAAGAAACAAAATACGATTGAAATTTTAAATGATGATGAATCAACTATAGACATACATACATACAGTGGTGACCTTATAATTAGAAACGATGTTTTAAGAAAATAAAACGGAGTGCAATTTCTTTCAAGACCCACACTATCAATTATAAGTACAGTTACTTAACGGCTAGACAATTAACATTATTGTCGATGCAAAAAAACGTGGAGTTCAGTTTAGTTATTAAAAAAAATTAAGATTATTTCCCAAGTAGTTGCTTTTAACTGGCCACTTAATTAGAAACGTGCAGTGTTCGCTTTAATTTCTGAACTTATCGTATTTTTAGTGACAACGTAAGTGTAATTTGGAAAGCAATAGAGAGTTTGTTGTTGAAAAACTGAAGGCTATCGTATAAACGTTTGTTTACTCAAAAAAAACTGTATTTGGTGCAATTCACTTGTATAATAATTCAAAGGAGTTTGAAACCATAGACAGGACGCCTAGGGCACGTAAGACCACCCCGACAGAAGATAGTATTATTTGTAGTGCCATTAATCCATTATTGTCTTCGCACGGATTAAATGCAGAAATATTCGCACTTACAATAAGAAAGCGCTTGCAAGAGTCAGGACTGCGTTCTCTGGAGCCATGAATCTAAGTTAAACTGTTGCAATCTGACGCCAGGTAAACTGAGAAAACGGTAAAACACGCTTTTGCTGCAAAGTCGTATACGTACCATGTCTATGTGTGTTTTCAAGTACACTTGAATAATAGACAAAACTAATTTGTAGAAACACTGGAGTTCTCCAAAATTATATGTCCGAAAAATAAAAATATTAATGTACAGTCGCAAGAACTTATTTGTTTGTCATATTTTGGCGAATAAGTCCAATTTCTTAACTGTTATGAATTTCAAAGGTAAATTTTGCAAATATTTGGAATTCCGAATAAAAAGATAACGAAATACTAAATATTTTGTGGGTCGGCTTTTATGAAACTTGAGAAAAATCGTGATACTAAAACCTATATTGATTTAACATCAAACGTATCTCCAGAATCTTATTTGTGAAACTAAATTACATAGAGAATAGACATAGAGCGGAAACTCTCATGTCATAGACCTAACTCAGTTGTCAGAAACCTAAGTGGTGAGAATGTATTAGTAGAGTTTTTGTTTGAGTTTTTTTTTTCTAGTTTCCGCTCTGTGTTTCTCTATGCAAATAACTTTTATTTCCTAAGCTAAAAAAAAAACTCAAAAAATAACTTTTTTTCTAAGCAAAAAAAAAAAAAATAGAAAATAATGTTTAAAGTTGAGTTTTTTAATATACGGTAGTACTTGCAACAAGTATCATGTTGGTTATGGATACAGCACTTCTCTTTCAGTATGATTTTTTTTACTGCGAACTTAAAAAGCATGGGATTTCCAGGAACAAAAATGTATATTTTCGAATACTGGCAAACGAATCCGCATACCACCTGCTTATATGCTATGTAGAGTCAAATACATATGTACTTAAATTTAAATTGTATTTACTAAATACTAAAGTTTATTGTGTAATGTACAATTGTTATTGTGTTATTATTGACTGTGTACAATCGTACATAACTATTATGTGCTTTAAGAGCATTATTGGGTTTCGTGTTCTTCCAAGCGTTACCTTACAACAAATACATCGTGTATTTATGTCGGTATGTGTGTGTTCGTTGTTGGTATTGCATCTCTGTACTAAAAATACATATACCCAGTTGGCCACATAGTCGTCCTAGACGACTTATCTAAGACATGTCTTAATGCCTTGAATGTTGACGTAAAGATGTGGTCTTCTGTTAACTTATAGCCGAATTTTTCATTGTTATTGTGTGAACGACAAACTGAGCGATATTTGTTGGAAAAATTCGTTGACGATTTGTTCTGGCTGTCCCTCATATATCGTCGATGAATATACATTGTCGTGCACCTATCATTGACGATATATTGAAGACGGGGCCAACTGGGTAATATTGTATGTTTAGTACACTAATAGTTAGTGTATCAAACATCTATCGTATGTATTTGTTCTTATTTCGTATTGATATTAGTATGTATAAAATACTATTGATCTTACGTAGTAAAGTCGACTAGTAACTTGAATAAATTTTTGTTATAACGACTACTCATGGACTTATGTTATACTTAGTAAATTCATTCAATATACAGTGGATGACAAAACAATTGAAAGTTTTTCAAATACATACATTAACTAAGTAATAAATCAAAATCCAAAATTTTATATACTTTCACATACATATATTAACCAAAACAAGTAAAGCTGAATTCACCCAGGAGTTTCTGAAACATTTTTTGTTCGGAACAATTTTTTTTTATATGTAGTTTGAAGTCTCTCTCAAAAATAGAACGTCAAACTACATAAAAAAAATTTTTCTTTTTTTTGGTGAAAAAAAAATACGGCTTAAAATTTTTTTTCCGATTTTGACCCATTGTAGGTCCAACTTACTATGGTCTTATATACATCGTTGCAAAGGTCTTTGAAATATCTATCATTAGCAGGGAATCCAAAATATGCAAATGCATGTTTTTTCTGGTGAGTCTAATGAGCACATGGATAAGATATTTACACGTTTCAGAAATATTTAAGAATTTTGGCATCGATTTGTTATTGCATATTTTTGCATATTTTACCCTTAAATGCATATTTTTGCATATATTCGTTTTAAGAGCATATTTATGTCATATTTTTGCGTTTTTAGAGCATATTTTACTGTTTAATAGCATATTTTGACTTTATTAAAAACAAATTTTGTCTTACTTATTTTTCGCTGTTCTGTTACAGGATTTTACTTCCTTTGTTTAAAATTCAAAAATAGATGGCTTTTTTTAATATAAAATAAGCACAATTTTCATAATAGCGCCATCTAAATATCAAATTTTAGTTCTAATTCAAACTTAACCGTTGTAAGTGTTAAAGAAATATTGTCTTTTAAATTTCCTCCTGTAACATCAGTTGATGTCGAAAGAACATTTTCTATGTATAAAAATGTTTTCAGATCCAATTGTAATTTATTGCAATAGTAACCTTAGTAGAAGAAGTGACTTTATATTTATATAAAATACCTTTATATTTATATAAAATAGCTTAAGTTCCTATTGTTATACCCTACACCACCATAGTGGGGAGGGTATTATGCATTTGTGCAGATGTTTGTAACGCCCAAAAATATTAGTCTAACACCCACCTTAAAGTATACCGAGCGACTTAGAATCAATTTCTGAGACGATTAAACGATGTCAGTCCGTCCGTCTGGTTGGCTGGCTGTCCATGCAAACTTCATAGCTCCCATATAAGGCCCACTTCCGAAAATCACTCACGAATATAAATTATTGATATTTTTACTCATTTACTTGATGTATGTTTTATTATATTTTTTGTTAGACATGTTTTAGTTCATGTTATTTTTGTTTATTTTTTAAATAAAAGTATATTTTTTGGTTAAAAATTATGTAAAAGTTTGTTTTTTTAAGAGCATATTTTTTTAAATTTTAAGAGCATATTTTAAAGTTTTTACTGCATATTTCCTGATCATTAGATATCCATATTGTCTATATTAATGACTTCGTAATCCAGTAGCTCGTTTCTGTATTTCTCGCATCGGAAAACTTCTCACATGAAGTGTGAAACAAAAAATTCCATCGTTTCTCGATGTGCGAGAAAAAAGTGTTTCTGTATTTGAATGCGAAAACAGACAACACAGATTCTGTTCTTACTGGAATATTTCCAGTAATTAAGTGTCAAATGCAAGACAAACGTCAACGAAAGAAAGAAATTATAATAAAACGAAAACAGTGAAAGGCTAAAAAAAATTAAAATGCCAAAATATAACAATTGTGTTTTATTGATTGTCATCATTTAAATATAAAACAAAAAGTATAGTGTGGCGCTTGTAACTGCTGAATTTAAAAAAATAATTTTGAAACACATTTTTGTGTACTTACATACTTACATTTTCGGCTGATTTGGGTTCCATATTTATACATACGAAGTTAAAATATCTGTATTTTTTAAAATTTAGTTTTTCTCACACCAATTTCAAATGTGACTTGTTTTGACAGTTCTTGTGAGAAACTTTTCGCAAAATATTGTTACAGAAACACTTTTTCTCACATCCTTCCAATAATTGCTGTAAAATTATTCAAATGACATATAATTCTCGCAAACTCAAGATCCAGAAACACTTGTGCGAGAAAAAACACATTTTATTTCATTTTTACTGTTTTTGTTGCAATTCAATCGTTTCATGCGGAAAGTTTTTCGATTCGAGAAATACAGAAACGGGCTACAGATATACGTTAAAAATAGGTCAAAAATCGAGGTTGTCCTGGGGGGTTACTCTCTATTGCGATGCGAAAGAAAAACTGAACCATTGGTACCCTTTACTCCGTTTTCGCATCGCAAACAAATGTGTTTAAAATGTTTTTATTTACAAGTTTTGACATTTCCTTTCGCTATTGTTTATTTTGTGGTACCAGTGTTGCTTATTTTTCAACTTATTTTGCGAAAGCGTTTGCGTAGATGATACATACTACGTTTATACGCACGGCTTATTCGCAAATAAAAATATTGCATTTAGAAAAATTTGCCGCATAAACAGTGAATTAATTTTTTATTTGTGAATAGCTAACTCACGAAAACAATTCCTGATTAACGACACTATTTGCAAATAAGATTTTAAGCATTGAAGTTTACCATCCGGCATCACATAAAAACATAAATTTTCCGACTTATAAACAGTGAGTTAGTTAATTGCAAATAATTTTTATTTGCGAATAGGCTAAGTATAAACGTAGTAACATAGTACTAAATTGTATTCTTATCGCATTTACCTTTCGCATCGCAATACAGAGTAACCCCCCTGGTTTTTTCCTCATATCTCAGCCATGTGTGGACCGATTTTGCTGATTTTAAATAGCAAAATTCTCGAAAGCATGTCTGACAGAATTATTGAAGATTTGGATCCCGAAGATATCTGGGATCTTCAGAAAATAGATTTTAACAGACAGACGGACATGGCTTAATCGATTCCGCTATCTATAAGGATCCAGAATATATATACTTTATAGGGTCGGAAATGAAAAATGTAGAAATTACAAACGGAATGACAAACTTATATATACCCTTCTTACTTCTACCTTCGAAGGTGAAGGGTATAAAAATATGAGAACATTATTAATCGAATTCTGAAAATAGAAAACCGATAAAGCAATCGTTGTATAATTTTGATGCCGTCGTATTGTACCACGCGCTTTAAACATCGTGTATAATGAATCTGTGTCCGATTCCAGTAATAGTATCTTTATGATATGAATTGGCCACTGCCAAATTTGACTGTCTTATTTATGCATTTGTGGTCCAGTATTTTACCCTTGACCGTCTTACAAATATTCTCCCACTAAGAAGGGACTTATAGGTACTTTTTCTTAATACTTTTCATTTAAAATGAAATTTTGGTTTGAAAATATAAGAGATCACAGATAATTGTCCTTTTTTCAATTAATAACGCTATTTAGCGAAGGTTAGCAAATTTAATATGTTTTAATTTAAATAAAAGTTAATTTGAATAGGAAAATAGTTTAAACATTTTTTTCTTGTATTGTCACTCACTGTATGTGTGTATTTTCCCCCTCTATTCCCACTACATACAAACATACATACATACATACATACATACATACATACATACATACATACATACATACATACATACATACATACATACATACATACATACATACATACATACATACATACATACATACATACATACATACATACATACATACATACATACATACATACATACATACATACATACATACATATGTATAATTATATTTGCAACATGCACAAGTGTGTGTTAACTTTAATTCATTTGTAATCTTTTACAATAGTTTTTTTTTTGTAGTCGTATGTGTGCTTCCGTGTTTTTCCTCTCTACTTGTTATTGTTAGTAACATGGCATTAGAATGTTTGCATATTATGGTATCCGTGTATTAATGATATGTCGTGTATATGAATATTTATATCTATATATATACGAAGGGTGGCTGAAAAGTCCTTCTACCATAATTAGAATACATATCGCTCATTTGCTGCAACAACGTTATAACTCAAAATCCGTGTTTTTTGAACTGAGCAGTGTTGCCATTTAAGAAATGAAGAAAAGCGCCAAGTTTATAGTAAAAACGGGTAAAAAGGGTAAAATAATTACGAAAAAAGGGTAAAAAGCGCCAAGAGAAAAAATAAAATTTTTACAAAAATTTTGAAAACGTATTCTTTCTCTATGCTAATAACATCTTAAAAAAGGGTAAAATGGTAAATTTGGCATTCAAAACAAGGATAAAAAAATTTAAAAAACAGGTTAAAATTTAGGAGAAAATCATGGTAGAACTCATGATACAATAACTGTAGAAGGTAGAATCACTAGGGAGAGTTTTCAATATTTAGCCCTATAACGTCAAACTTTGATTTTGATTTTTTTCATATTTTTTTATATTTTCTTTTGTTTGACGTTACAAGAATTGTGTAATTGAGAATTTATTTTCTACTGAGTGTACCTTATATTGTTGTGTTATGGTAGAACTAACAAAGTACAATTATTAGATAGTATGTTCTCAGTTATACATTTCCTATAAAGTCAAACAAAAGAAAATGTATAAAAAAATAATTGAATTTAAATTTTTATTACAAAAACTTAAATTTCAACCATAAATTCATTAATAATTGAAGAAAGAGTATATTTTTTAAATAAGTGTATACTATTCAATTAAAACGTTAAAAATTTATAAAATATCGCGACAACAAATTAAAAAAATTTAAGTGATTAATGTGCTGTTTTTCTATAGCGAACGAGTACTTTGAGTGGAAATTTAACATGTGTTTTGTTATTGTAACAAAAACAAAATACATGTAAAACGTCCACTCAAAGCACTAGTTCGCTTTAGGAAAACAGCACATAACTACATAGTTTGACGTTTTAGCGGTGAACAATGGAAACTCTCTCTAATAATTGTACATGGTAACTGATTGTACCATGCATGGGAGTAAACAAAAATTTAAAATAAAAATTTAATAAGGATAACTTTTTATAAAAAAAACAACTTCATTTTCAAATACATCTGTTTCATAATCATCAGCATCATCGGGCCACAAAACATTTTTAATGAAATATTAATGTTTTAAAAGTTTGATTTGTTTCAAAATCACATGGTTGTAACAAAAAGCACCAAAAACGCCACAAAATATGAAAAAAGCGTAAAAAATACCCTTTTTTAAAAAAGGCTACTTTTTTCATGGGTCCTACTTATAAATGTACTTACATTCAGCTCAGTTATAAGTACATAGTTACATTCACAACAAGAATATGAAGCTAAAAAAAAAACAGAAAAAATGCCGCCTTGAGTGGGAATCGAACAGACAAATTATTTGCTTGTGTTTGATAGTCTAGCTGCTAACTCACTGCTCCATGTACGAGTTATTTTATCGTAAATTAACGATGGTTTTAACATAAACATATAAATTAAAATTAATGGCTTTGACTGGTTTCGAACCACTAACGTCTCGTTTTTCAGTCAAACACCCTAGATAGCTGTGCTAAATGCAAAATTTCATTACCAAATAAGTATCTACTCTACTAAATAAAAAAATGTGCTGGGTAACCACCACTCAGTACAAAATAATGTATGTGGTAACTAGTTTGAGAAAATAAAAAATAAATTGTGTAAGTTTTTTCCAAAAAAAAATTTAAAACAAAACAATTTTTTATTTTACTAGGTAAAAAGAAAAAAATATTTTCTCTTGAAATGCCTTCTAGATTTAATTTGTTTTCCCGAAAATGGAAATTTAAGAAGTGCTTTTGAGATGGCACTCGAATGTTTTGTACATGTTTACATTTTAGTAGTATACATATGTGTAGGTATGTAGTTATGTATTACTCCATAGATGCCAATTGTGTGACGACGATGACTTTATTATATCTATACATCCCTTTAGTTTGAACTAAACTTGTAGTTTATTGCTCGCTCTTAGAAAATAGTAAAGGCGAAAATGGAACGAATGTGAACTTATTGTATAAAATAGTCTTTGTTTTCTTGTATGTAGTTAGTTATCCATAGATTAGTTTGAAGTTGTGTTTATTACAATATCATTTGTTTAGTTTTCAATATTATTTTCAACATTCGGCTATGTTTTCTTTTATTTTGTATATGTATGTATTTGTGCGTCTTAACAATCATGCTTTTGTATGGCTGTATTTTATTTATTATTTGAATCAACAACGACTGTGTCATTATGGCTGCTTTATACACTTGTTATTGATTTGTATGTTTCTTCATTCTAAGGGTTAATGATTAAACATTAACTATAATACACACACATACATCCATATATCCTAAACAAACACACACACTTACATCAGCGTTTCAATGTTGTATAAGTTGTTGTGCTTCGACTGACCTTTCCGAATAAGCTAAGGGATAGTACTTAGTTGACGTTTTTCTTAAACAAAATTCAAGCACTTGAACATTTTGTTGGAATTTGGCTTGAATGCAAATATAAATACATACATATGTTTTAAACTTGAAAAATGTTTGAAAAAATTTTATATTTTTCAAACTAAAAACATATGGGCTTGAAGTTATGTTTCCTTTTTACTTTAGAATGCTATTGAAATAATGTGTAATCCGACTGTAATTCAATTGCTTGGCTATAATTCAAGGCTTGAATTAAAATAGCTTTCAACTTGAATTCCAGCAAAAATGCTTATTGAGCTACATCTGTGTTCAAAATAATAGCACCATCACATTCAAATTGTTATAATACTGTTACGAAATTGTACTTGAATTCAAATATAACGATTTTAAGGGCTGATTTAAAAGTAGCATAATGCTTTCAAATAACAGTACTGTAATTGCAAACTGTAACATATCTGTGGGCATTATTAAATAAAAGCTTTCAGTTGACCATTGATCGTAAGTTGGCAACGCTGTTTGAATTCGAATATTCAGTTAAAGAACATTGTAGAAAGTACACCACAGATGGCGTATGATCTAGAATATTCGAACTTTGACAGTTAAAGAGCAATCTAGAGTGAAGATGGCAGTGTTATAAATAGTGACAGAGGTTGCAGTCGTGATTGAGTTTATCAGAGACGCTTTTCGAATAAACACCAACTAAGTGCCTTAAAGTGAGTTGTGTTTTTCAAGTAAATTCGTGTACATTATAAATTGTGTCTGTATTTCTGGGAATTTATAAACGTGTATAAAAAACATTGAGTGGCTATTTAATTCTGTGGTTGTTTTACATTTTAAATAAAGAGTTGTTACAATTTTTAAACTACTAAACCTCTTTTATTTGCAATCAAAAGTATCCGGTTTATTTAAAGGAAATAAACTAACGTTTTGAAAAGGTTAAAACGTAACAATACGTAGAAACTGTTAAATTTATTTTTGTTGTGTTTTTATGAATACATACTTAATCCTCTAATCTTTCAACAGTAATACAATTTTTTGAAAATTATATGCATTTTATTATTATTACTATTTTGAATTATTTAACTAAAACTCTTTCCTTACTTGTATGTTGAAGAATGATAAGTATGATTTTTAATTTTTTTCTGAATCCAGAAATTATATTTTTTTTTAAAAAAATTTAAATAGTCTATAATATTGCTAAAAAAAACTTGTAACAATGTTGAAATGGTTGCTGTAAACATACACAACTATATTTTTTCTCTGCGTGTAACTACCATAAAGATTAGAGTATCCAAAACCGAAAACCGGTCAACCGGTTTTTTCATCTATGTAAACTCCACCGGATTCAGTTTTTTGACAAACCGGTTTTAATGAAATATATTTTCTGAACCATTTTTAAAAATATTGATTTATTTTATAGAAAATTATAGCATTTCACAATATTTCGTAAAGGATATATAATAATTGCAAAAAGATAGAGCCTTAAGAATTCAAAAATGCAAAATTTTCGAAGATTTAGTACATTATTCTTAACACATTTCCTAATAGCGTCCACAAATAAAAATAAATTTAAGGAGACCTTTTTCATATTAAATAAATAAAAGTTTAACATAAACCGGTAAACCGGTTTTTTTGAAGACAAAAACCGAAACTGTTTAACCGGTTTTTTTAAAGGAAATAATCAAAACCGGATTTTTCAAAAACACACTTATTCGGTTATTTCGGAAACCGGTTTTCCAAATTTGCCGGTTTTTTGGACACTCTAATAAAGATGTTGGTAAAGAATGTGAAGTATTTACATAATATGTAAGTAGTTGTGATTTAGTTAAAAATTTTAGTTCTTACCTTTTTTGCGGGCGATAATCCTGCATCTGTTGATCCATTCGAATTTGCACCTGATGAACGTCTTGATAATGTAGCCATTTTCATTATAGGGAAAACAACTCTTTCTCTTCCAATAAAATCTGTTGGTACCTACTATGTGTAATTATGTATGTATATAAATTGTTCAAAATTAGAGATGTGATGAAATTATTCCTCCTCCTTTTCAGAAATGATAAACACACACTTGCAGCATTTAATATGCCAACTTTGTAAAGTAAAAAATATGCCTTTTTATTGCATTATGTATTTCGATTTGAAAATGTCAAAACTTTACACACACACGTACATTTAGTACACGTAATAATTGATGTGCCAATGTATTGGTGGAGCGAGAGTGTATTAGTGCAATAAAAAAAAATTCAAATTTGAGGTTATGTGTTTGTTATTAGTAAGGAGATGGATGGATGTGTTGTTGATGCCATAACAACAAAACACTTGGTTTGAAATATTATTTGTGTTATTACGTTGTTTGTTTTCGCATTTCTTGCACATCTAATTTTGTTTTTGTTTGGTTCTTATCCAGCTTTATTTAAACGCAAATTATTTGAGATTTTAAAAACATTAATTCTTTTAGTTCAGTAGTAGTAAATGAGCTGTGAAGTTTTTGTTTTAAACTAAATTCGACTTTGCAATAAAGGTAGTGAGTGAACGAACACAATAGTTTTTGTTTAGTAAAACGTTCTCACTGTTTTTCTTTTTGCTTGTTTTTTAGTCTTTCTTTTTTCCTTCTGTTTTTTGTATTTCTCGTGTGTGGTGTTTATGTGCTGAGTAACACTTTAATACTAATGCTTCGCTAGTACACGTTTGCCATATGGAATAAAAACGGTATAATACGAGTATTTGTATGAGTGTGTTGTTGCTGTAGTAGCATTCGTCGTCGTTGTTGTTTTTTGTTGTTTGTTTTTATTTTCATTTCATATTGCCTAGTTGTTCTTGCTGTTGTTGCCAGAGTATACAATTTGCGTGTGACTGAGTGAGTGTGTGTATGTATGGATAATGTACATATATTCATACATATCTACTTATATACTTTAGGAGAGTGTCTGCTGTTGTTGTTGTTGATACAAAATGTACTTAATATCAAACAAACCCATCGACAAATGAATTTAATTATTCTCACATGTACACGAAAAGAACACAGCACAAGGTATCAATTGTATTCTATCCAAACGTAAATAGTTCTGTGTCTGTATAGGTGTGTATTATTTGTATTTTTATTATATTTCTCTGTTTGTTTTTATTTAATTTTTTTTACTTGCTGGTGGTATTCATTCAGTCTATTCATATATATATGTACTTAGTGTGGCTAGTCAAGAGTCTATCTATCCAACCATCCATGTAGACGGCATCTACCACTGTACTAACTACTACTACTACTACTACTACTACTACTACTACAAACAACAACAACTATTAGTTCGCTAGCTATTTTGTGCTATGGCTAATAGTTAGAATAGAACATGTAGTGGTTTTCTACAGCCGTTTCTATAGTTGCCATAATGGTATGCATTAATAGCTAGTACACTAATATATTCAAACAACCGACATAGACTGGAGCAACATCAACAACAACTACAATAATTATACAATCATCATCCGAAGCCCATTTCATGACTAGACTACGAGGGTATATTTTAAAGTCCTTTCAAAACTATGGAAGAATATGGCTCATTATCATAGTGAAAAATAAAGAATACTTTAAGAGAATTAAACTCGACTTTACTCAAGAGTGGACTTTAGGTCTATCATAGACAAGTTAAAGTATACTTCTGACGTTGAAGTCGACTCTAAATATAAAAGTGGCTGAAGCTGTTATTAACTCGCTGTTTTTCGCCAAGTAAAAAGTTCGACAAAAAGTAAAAAATGTTTAAAGTTACAAGATATTGACAGAGATTTTGCAATTATTGAACAGTTATCAATAAAATTAGTACCAAAATATCCTAAATATGATATTAATCTTATCTTTTCCATTTTTCCACTTCAAACTACTTTTCCCGGTTATATAGGTATGGGCAATTTCTCAAAGGTCCACCGTGACCGAAAATAAAAATTTAATAACCAAATTACAGTAGTTTTCCGGTTTAACGACCATTCATTTCTACGAATATCGCATTTAACGAACAGTCAAATTTTTCCTATTGAGTACCTTAAATAGCGAACAAAAATTATTTTTTGTACTCAATTTAACGAACAAATACAAATAATATTTGAATAAAATGACATTTAAAAAATATAGCAAAAAACCTAATGTGTAGTAAAAAAATATACCGTTGTTTTAAGAGGTGTTTTTTGTGTTCTTTTGATGTTTTTGGTGAAAATAATATTTCACCTGAAGAAAATGATGAAGAAGAAATTGAGCATGATGATGAGGAGCATGTTGTCGAAAACATGGATCCCAAAATAAGACACGAGGATGCAGTCAAATACTTTGAAAGCTGCTTTAAATGGACGCAGCAAAATAATATTGATTTTTCAAAATCAATGATTTTAAGAGAACAATCAATAAAAATTAAAATTTCTACACCAAAAAAACAAACATTGCTAAATCAATTTTTTAAATATGTACATATGTAGATTTGTTTCAAAGAATTTTTTTGTATGTTTTTCTTTATGTTCTTTATTTTTTATTATTTTTATAAAACAACAATTAATTTGTGGTATGAATTGTTTTCTTTTTTGTATTACTTTTATAAAAAAAATAATTAATTTTTATAAAATACATTTAAAAAAATATTTTATGTACTTTTAAATTATTCTCATACCAAAAACCCACATTTAACCCTGCATGACCAACCATATTTTTTATGCGTTATGACCAATGTTAGTTGATTCGACTAACATGCGCGAAAAATCGATTCTGTGGAACCGGCGATACGCCTACTTCTCAAAAAGTACTGAAAACGTGAAATACTATACCACTTTATATATAAAAATTAAAAACATTTATATTTGCTATGGTTTTTGTCACTTGGCAATATCACTTGGAGTTTTAAAAAAAAATAAAAATAAATGAAATAAATCGAAAAATTAAAGCTGAAACAAAGTTGTACTTCAATGTTTTGCACAAAAGACGCAAAGCTCAACTTTGTGTTCGCCACATATATTTTTTCGCATTTTGAACATGCAGTCTTTGTCATGCTGTGTTTCTGATAGGAACATAAAACGCAAAATTTTTCTTTTCTTAATTTTTTCAAAACTCGTCTCCTGAGCAATAATGTCACTTGGTTATTCATCGCTGTCTTCTAAATCGTGACCACTGCTTTCATAATTGTCACTGTCCACTATATCTTCCGAAGAACTTTCTTCAGATAAACGTGGCGCGTATTCGCTCTCGGAGGTACTAAAATCTTCTTCATCATCATCGGATATAGCCAATATTCTTTAAAATTCATCATCAGATATTCCAGTTGCAGTCATTTTGTAAAGAAAACAAATAGTCGTTACGACTACGCTGCTTTTACAAACATATTCATACCACTTAAATGAGTTACACAACAAGTTAGTATTGATCGACAGCAGTCTCACAACTAAATCAGATCTCTCAACGTAAAAAATGATAACGATACAGAAAGAGAAAAAAAGTTTGGACGGTAAAAATCAATGATGTTAGTCGAAACGACTAACAGTAGGCATGCAGGGTTAAGTTAGTACTGCATATAACGAACTTTTCGATTTTACGAACAGGCCTGACAACATATAGGTTCGTCAAATCGGAAAACTACTGTATTACAAAAATTTTATAATATAGGACCTATATTATAGGTAATGTATTTTTAGCTAATCTGAGTTATTATCATGAGAAAATTGAACTGAAAATTGAAAATATACATGTAGGTATTTGTTTTAGCTCTTATCCACAATAAGCACTTGAACATTTTGTTTGACTGGAATGACTTGAATGAAAATGTAATTATGTTTTAAACTTTATTTTTGAAATATTTGAAGAAATTAAAAAAATTTCAAACAAAAATCTTATGGCTTGAATTTATGTTTCCATTTTCCTGGAGAATGCTATTAATATAATAGGGTTTTTACACTTACGTACATTTTGGCGAAACGTATGAAAGATGTTGAAAACTTGAAAGATTTGTTCACACTTGTAACATCTAACAAATTGCAAAAATATTAAAAATCATATTGTTTTAATGAAAACAAAATGAATTGAGACTGATTTTCTTTTTTATACTATCAAATTAAATAAGAAAATAATTTCACAAACACATTTCAAACAAATAAAATTATTATTATACATTATACAAATATTTGTTTACATTTTTTTTTAATATAAATGAAATTTTATTAGTGGTGACACTAAAATATAAAGTGTAATATGTACAACTATAATTCAATTGCTTGACTAGAATTCAAGGCTTGACTTACACTTGCTTTCAACTTAAATTCCAGTTAAACTAATTAATTCCAGCTACTTTTAATGAAATTTTGTCTTTAGTATTTATTGTTTATATTTTATATAAGTGATGGGATTTCAACATTTATATTTTGTGACAAATTGATGTAAATAACGTGCAAAAATGGGTTCAATTGTGCCCAGATTTTGGATCATTTCTTATATACATACATAATTTGTTAAAAAGTTGTGGTAATTAATTGCGTAGCACAGTACTCTGTTCTATAGACAAAAGTCGAAAATAAATGTTTCTTCCAAATTTTAATAAGATATATATAATTTGAAAGCTAAGAAGACAACTAATATACGTATCCAAAAATTATTTTGATATGACCATATTTATTATTGAGAGAAGGCTCTAAAATCAGAAAATTTTTCAGGGAAACGAAAGTGCTTTTGAAGATAGATTTGCAAAAAATATTATAAAAATTTAGGTTTTTAAAAAAATGTTTTTTGGTTTAATATTTTAAATAACTATGTATACGTTCAATTACCAAAAAACAATTTGTTGTGGAATTTCACTCCTAGAATGTTTTTACATAGCTTTAAAAAATGCATATAAAAAATTAAAAAATATCTCACTTTGGTGGAAAATATAAACAAAGTGTGTAAAATGTAGTATTTTTTTGTTATTGCTTTTTATAGTTAATACATTTATTTATTAAAAATAAAAATAAAATTAACGGAATTTTTGCCGCATCTTTGAAATAAATTATTTTTAAAAATGCTTATTATGGTTAATTTTAGTATAAAATGTTAATTATATCCCAAATTGAAAATTAAATTAAATCATTTAAATTGTAATATCAATTGTACAAATTATGTATTTCAAATTTTGAATAAATTTTCTTTAAAAATTTGTCCTGTTTTTTTATTTTCAATAATTGGTTCATTGGAGTTGCTAAGTATTGTTTGTAATATTTATGGGTTTTGTCACTTAAAAAAAATATTCTATAATTTTGGAATTTTGTTATAATTGTTCTCGATATTAATATTGATTTTTAAATAATAAGTGATGATGTTGTTTGACAACATTTTAGTAAAATTAGTGTATTGAAAATATACAAAATATTTTTTTTTATCAATATGGTTGTTTTAAAACATTTAGACTTGACTGATTGCTGGTTTCAGTATCTTCAAGTAAAAGAATAATAAAAATATATAAATTTGTAAGAGAAAAAATTGGTAATGTACAGTAGCCCAAGAAAGTCTACATACAGTAAAAATTATTGTGTTACTTTAAAGCAGTTTTTTAGTTTTTTATGAGATATACATGTCTTATGTCGATTTTAGCAAAAAAAAAAACAATTCAAATAATGCCCAAAAGTTCATCGTTATTAGAGTTATTGATTCTGAGTAAAATAACGAAACATTTATTCTCGGTCATGCCTACTTTTGGGTGGGCGGGGCTATTATGTTTCATAATATTTTGAACATTAAAGCCCAAAAACCAAAAAAAAAATTTCGTTATTTGGCTCAGAATCAATAATTCTAATAACGGTGAAATTTTGGACGTGATAGGAAATGTTGCAAAACCCGAATTAAGTGATGTTGTTTTAATTTTTTTTTATATGAATTTATTTTTTAAACAAATATATTTCATTACTTTTAACTTACAAATGCAGTTTTCAACGAAAGAAATTTAATTTGAATTCCTGTATGTAGACTTTATTGGGCTACTGTATGTACATTTTGAAAAAACAAAACTATTTGAAAAAGTAAACTTTTTTAATATGCGTATAACTAAATTCAGTAAACAGTGCTATTATAAATGTCATTAATAAAATTAAAAACAATCCTTAATTATAAATTAAGAAATAAAAATCACTGAATATGCATTTTTAATTTACCGTTTTTAGAATTAGCAAATTTGAGACTAATACATATACCCTTGTACATTATTTAAAAAAAAAATTATATTTCCAATAAATAACTTTTATAATTATTACCATTTATTTTCCAATAGAAAATTGGATAAATTAAGTGAATTATCTCAAGAATATTCAAAAAATGGTATTTCGATTTGTATAAAATCGTCGAACGAATTTTATATAAATTATGCTTATATGGAAGTAAAAGGAGTCTTTGTCTTTAAGGTTAAATTTGTCATACAATGAAACACCTTAATTCTAGAGATAACTGAAAATGTGTGAGACATTTTAATCAATATTTTAGCTAAAACGTAATTTTTAATATTCAGGATATATGGCAGGTAGGCAAGTCCTTCATCCGATTTTGCTGAAAATTTGTATTTTATTTAGCAATGCAAAAGGGTATTAGTGTACCAAATTTCATATCTCTACGAAAGCCCCTTCTACTTTTGTCCATTCGTTATATGGGGACAAAGCACTGTGCGTCGTACCAATCTCGTGGATTTTCTAGACTCCAAATGTGGCAATAACAATGATTACGAATTCATCATTATGAAAATAATTATTTCAATAAATGTTTGTAAGCGGAAAACGAGATACATACTTTTATAACAAAACACTTCCTTCGTGGAAGTTTTCAAATCTGAATGCAAGAATAGTAAGCTTTTAGCAAACTTTATACGAAAATCGAGAGGCCCTTAAAAAATTCGAATTTTCATATCAGATAGTATGTATATGAATTTTTTTTAAAACTTATTGCATCAATTTGGATATACATATATGTATGTATATTAAGCTAAATTAAAAAATACTGTTAGAAACCTTTCATTTCTTCTACAATTCCTGTATATCATGAATCAAATATTTACAAAGCTAATTAGGTATATAGAAATAAAAATTTTGATTTTAGTTCATAAAACTAACGGGAATACTTTGTAGTAAAAAAGTTAAAAAATATTTTTTTTCACACTAACCCCCATTAACACGAAGTCTGGTTATGCCTTAACTAATAGTTATATTGTCGGTTAAAATTATTTTTGTATGAAAACTGTCAGTATAACTATTAGTTAACATTTAACCAGACTTCGTGTTACTGCGGGTTAAGCTAATAATTTTTAAATTTACTTAAAATGTTAAATTAAAGTATTATTATTTTTTAAACAGCGATTACTTTTGGGTCCCCACCTCAACGGATTATTCACGCTGAAGCACTTATTTTTATTCATACAAAACGTAATTGATGTGCTTAAAAAAATTGTGTTTTTGTCCATTTACAAAATATTACCGGTATTCGAAAATTGCATTACTTCTCCTGTGACGAACATTCTACATTAGAAGAAGCTCATTAAATCGCTGATTTTAACATTTATCTAGAGGCAGCAGAAAACGAGCTCTATTTTTGTCTCGTTCGGGATACTATGTTCCCAATGAGCATTTTTACTGTAATTCAAGCCTTGAGTCCAGTGTCAAGCAGTTAAATTATAGTTGTATTACACTTTATCTCAATAGCATTCTCCAGTAAAAAGGAAACATAAATTCAAGCCATGTTATTTGTTATATGTTATTTTTTAAAAAATAGAAAGCAAAAATTTTACGAAGACGCGTATATCCATTAAAAACTCTATTTCGAATTTTTTGGTTGTCATGCCCTTTTGTTTGTTAATTTCGAAGATACATAGTACATATAGCAAAATATAAAATCTGAAAACTCAGATCCTTGATCTCTTCTATAAGTATTTGAATCTAATATTTTAAGAGACTTTTCAGAATACCCACGCATAATAGACTTTGTTCTTATGTGCGCTTTTTTTTGCTGTTGTCGTTGCTATTATTGAGTACTGTATTTTTGTTGTTTGTCTCATTATACTACATTCAGTTTATTATTCTTGTTGTTTTGCTATTCTGTATATTTTTTTATCATCCGTTCACATCCACCTTGCTCTTGCTCGATAAAATTATGAAAAATTTACTCTTATGCGAGCAATAATAAAATTTTTATTATTTTTAGTAGGTATGAAGTACTATTGATGTTGTTGGTTATTTACTAACCAACAACATCAAATCAACATCAAGTACTAAATATGTACACAATTATTATTTTGCTTATTATTTTTACTAACATCAGATCTACTATGTATTGCAATCAAAATTAAGTTTATGTTTTTTTTTTTTTCGTTATAAACTCCATCTAATATCATTTTCTGTACAATAATTTAATAATATTATAGTTACCGATGATTATGGACAGAGTTGTCGTTAATTTCGCTATTAAAAATTTGTGATATTTTCTGCAAAAATAAAAAATCTAAAACCTTTTTTGCTTTTATAGTCATGTGCATTTATAATTTTAGGAATTTCAGTTTTTATTGGAAAAATCATTGTGAAAAACAAGTAAGAGTTCTATATTCGGCTATGCCGAATCTTATATACCCTTCACCTTTGTTGTGGATGCATTATTATTTTTTATAATTTTTATATATGTATGTACATTGCCCACTTTCAGCGTACAGCATCCTAAATTTATCAAGAACACAAAAAACAACAACGCCAAACGAAACAAAACACCAAAAGAAAAAACAAAATACGCAAGGCAATGAAACCAACACACATCCAAACATACGTTTAATTGTATAAAAAACAACAACAACGACAAAAGAAACAAAATACGCAAAGCATGCACATTCAAACATACGATTTGTTGTTTTTTTATCAAAAAAAACCAACACACAACCAAACTAAACTTTAGTTGTATAAAAAACAACAACAACGCCAAAAGAAACAAAACACAAAAAAAAAACAAAATACACAAAGCTTGCACATCCAAGCATACGTTTTGTTGTTTTTTTGTCAAAGCATGCAATACATTGTGTTTTTTGATGAAATTTTCAGAGGTTGTCTCGGATTTTTGCTCATATCTCCGTTATTTATGGACGGATTTTGCTGATTTTAAATAGCAAAATTCTCGAAAGTATGTCTGACAGAATTGTTGAAGATTTGGATCCCGAAGATATCTGGGGCCTTCAGAAAATTGATTTCAACAGACAGACAGACAGACAGACAGACAGACAGACGGACATGGCTTAATCGACTCCGCTATCTATAAGGATCCAGAATATATATAAAAAATTCCATATTCTGCATCACGAAATGATGTCGTTTAATAAAAAATATAAGTACAAAAGAAGTCGAGACAAAATTCATTTATTTGAAAATAAAAAAAAGAACCCAACAAAACTTCAATTTGAAATGCAACATATTGCATTATTATACCCTTCAGCTTCGTGAGAAGGGTATATATAAGTTTGTCATTCCGTTTGTAATTTCTACATTTTTCATTTCCGACCCTATAAAGTATATATATTCTGGATCCTTATAGATAGCGGAGTCGATTAAGCCATGTCCGTCTGTCTGTCTGTCTGTCTGTCTGTCTGTCTGTCTGTCTGTCTGTCTGTCTGTCCGTCTGTCTGTCTGTCTGTCTGTCTGTCTGTCTGTCTGTCTGTCTGTCTGTCTGTTGAAATCAATTTTCTGAAGGCCCCAGATATCTCCGGTATCCAAATCTTCAACAATTCTGTCAGACATACTTTCGAGAATTTTGCTATTTAAAATCAGCAAAATCCGTCCATAAATAACGGAGATATGAGCAAAAATCCGAGACAACCTCTGAAAATTTCATCAAAAAACACAATGTATTGCATGCTTTGACAAAAAAGCAACAAAACGTATGGTTGGATGTGCAAGATTTGCATATTTTGTTTTTTTTTGTGTTTTGTTTCTTTTGGCGTTGTTGTTGTTTTTTATACAACTAAACGTTTGTTTGGTTGTGTGTTGGTTTTTTTGACAAAAAAACAACAAAACGTATGTTTGGATGTGCAAGCTTTGCGTATTTTGTTTTTTTTTTGTGTTTTGTTTCTTTTGGCGTTGTTGTTGTTTTTTATACAACTAAACTTTAGTTTGGTTGTGTGTTGGTTTTTTTGATAAAAAATCAACAAATCGTATGTTTGAATGTGCATGCTTTGCGTATTTTGTTTTTCTTTTGTGTTTTGTTTCTTTTGGCGTTGTTGTTGTTTTTTATACAATTAAACGTATGTTTGGATGTGTGTTGGTTTCATTGCCTTGCGTATTTTGTTTTTTCTTTTGGTGTTCTGTTTCGTTTGGCGTTGTTGTTGTTTTTTGTGTTCTTGAAAAATTTAGGATGCTGTAAGCTGAAAGTGGGCAATGTACATACATACCTATATACTAATTATAAAAAATAATAATGCATCCACAACAAAGGTGAAGGGTATATAAGATTCGGCATAGCCGAATATAGCACTCTTACTTGTTTTTGAGCTATAATTGTCAACTCCAAAACAATGACTAGACTAACAAACTCAGAATGCTGTATGGGTTCGAAACAAACAGTTTTTTTCAAGTCCATACATAATTATTCTATAGCCTGACAAATTATGTATAATGTATTTTTTTGGGTATATTAATAATAAGGTTGGTTCTTCTTTCTAAACAATATCAAACAAACTAGATTTACACAAATTATGCTCGGCGTTGAATATTGTTGTTTTTGGTTAAAAAGTTTAAAAACTAACAACAATCGTAGCTAGAACAAGAAAATAAGATAACGGACTTAAGAATGCTGGAATTTTTTTTGATAAAATTTATTAAATATTTCGCCGTGGACCGAATGTGGCCCAAAATATAACACTTTGGTCCATATTTTTTCAACTAGACTAGGGTTCCTAACCGGAATGAATATCCCGGTTATTCTAGGGAATATTTTTTTTTGGAAAACCCCGGGATATCTTTGATGGAAAATTTAGGGAATTTCTTCTTAAATCTGTTTTATCCACTCAGATAAAACAGATTCGTTGTGATTCGATTGCCATTCGAATGATTTGATAATATCTATCGAGTTTTTCTATACTAGCAACAGAAAATCAGTTGACCCAAAAATAATTACGATTTAAGTAACCGAATTTTTGTCACCCAAGCTAAAATTGGACACTGTGAATTATTTGATTATCAATAACTTCGGTGGTTATCACAACCACAACTATTCCCTCTGTGTGAAAAATATTTAAAATAGCTTAACATTAGCACTTGTAAGTATATTCATATTGAGAGAAAAAATTACAATAATAGTTACCTTTACATTTCGAAACCAATTACACATTTTTTTCAAATTTAACTAAATACGACTTCTAAAATAACTTAATTAAAGTATATATACTTATTGAACTTTGACCGATTATTATTAATAGTTTTAAATATTTTCCGGGAATGAAAAATGTCCGGGAATAGAGGACTTTTAATATTAAACTGCTTAGGACAACGATAAACTATTTGCGTGAATCTGATTAATTTCTATATCCATATTTATCATAAACATTTCAACATTTTTACAAGTTTTTTTTTGACAATATTATGGTCATTGTAATTATTTATATGGTAGCGGTAACCATAATATGTTTAAGTTACCATTCACATGATTGTAGTAAGTAAATGTGTTCACGATAAATCATATCAGAGTGTATTTATTACCTCATAAAAATGATTGCCACAAACATATACTTAATTACTTCAATCATATATGTATGTATGCATAGTTTAAGCGTAAAATTAATTTTTCGGGTTTATATAACCCCACAAATTAATTTTGAGTTGTGTCACTTTTGAACTGGGTGTGCGATATGTGTGTATGTAGATCTATCGATTTTCTTTCAATCGAATTTAATAAGGATTGATATATTCATTATATGTATATTTCAAAATAATGTATAGAGCATTAAATGGAAACTAATAATATTTTGAGAACAAAACAATCATTTTAATAGTTTTATGGGAGATGAAAAGTTCTTTTTAGTTTATCTTGTTATTAATAAAACAGTTCGTTTGTATGAAATGTATTGGGAAATGTTTTATTCAATAGCTACACAAACTATGTAAATTGTAATTCAAAAAGCTTTATGTACCTATTGTTTTTGGATAAAACAACTATGTAATAATATTATTTGCCAATCGTTAATATTGTTTTTTTTTTAAACCCCAAACCCCTCAACAAAAAATAAAATACACTGTTTGGGTATAGTAAAATAAAAAAAATAATAAAATGCTTCATAACAGTGTTGCCAGTATACTTTTGGTTTTCACATGCTGCTAAATTCTCAAAAAACATATCATTAAATCTTGTAAATAAGAAACATATTTCATTTAACCCTTTGTCGACCGACGATACTTATGAGTACCATAACAATAATAACCTTACAAAATGAAAACAAAACCTATTTTGATGCTTTTTGCCAAAAAGTACTTTGAATTACACTATCATCTTTGGAATAATATATTTTTTTTGCCTATTGGCAAACTCGCTTACCCAGAATAACGGTGAATTATTTCATGTTCTCATTGTGATGTTTATTTATGTTGTAATGGTAAAAATACTATTTCGTAAAATACCATAAAATCGACTTATAATAGAAAATGTTATAAAAGTTACAAAACTAATCAATATATTAATAAAAATTTAAACAAAAAATGTCGATAAAATTTGTTATCTTTTGACTGATTCTGACCTAACGGTACCAGGTCCCTTTCGGATCCTTGCAGGGCCTCCACAATTTTTTATTTGTTATTAAAATTAATCATATTTTAGTTGCAAAAAGTTTGCGCTACGAACGAAGCCCCCAATAAACTAAATCCCAAAAACGAACATGAATTAAGTCCCATAACTAGCTGAAAATTTGCCAAAATGGCATCACTTCTACATACTCGTAGCAAAAAAAATGTATTCACTGACTACTTAACTGCTATTTTTATGACGACTGCTTAATGTATGTATGTGAGTAGTAAATACTATTGTACATTGTATTATTTATTTTGTGAGTGATTTTATACCATCCACCACCAAAAGTCATGAATGAGGGTGTAGTATAAAAGTTTGTCATTCCATTTGTAACATTGAGAGAAATATCCATCTGAGACCCAACAAAGTATATATGTATGAATGTATATTAATGACCCTTTGGCGATTGTGCTATGTCTGTCTGTCTGTCTGTATGTCTGTCTGTGTCAAACACTCTCACGTCCAAAATACATAAGCGAAATTAATGAAATTTATTCCGAAATGCTTATAATTTTAAGCCGTTTGGTATTGAAAATCAGCAAAATCGTATTAGTAGGACCAGAGTTTTGGAACGAAATGTAAGACAACCTCCAAAACTGATGATTATTTTCATATATTTGTTGTTATGTTATGATAAAAGAACAAACTCTGTTGAAAATGTTAAGAATGGGTACAAATTTCTTAACGGAATATGGCTTTATGGTCCATAAATGCCTATAGAATAGAAGTTTTCATACATAATTCAGCAAAAACGAGTTTCGAGCAAAAAGGAATCGCAATACCATGCTTTTTTGGATCGGTCCATATTTGACCATCTATATATGTATAAATGAATGTATGTACATATGTCTGTAAATTTATTTGTTTGTTTGTCTGTGACTTATAGGAGACTAAACCACAAAAATAGTTAAATAGTAAAGGTATCTAAACATAAGTATTTCTAAATATCATGAGAACATTGCGATATTCTTCAAATTTTGTTCGAATAGCTCTTTTATGGTATGGATTAGTGGGCGTGGCAACTCCCATACATAGTAAATAGTTAATTTTGAATATCTGGAGCACTATAATTGTGAAAGTCTTCAAACTTTACACGATTCTATTTGTTATCACTGCATGAGGTTTAACCACAAATTGGAGGGGTCGTAAAAGGGGGTGAGTCACCTATTATACAAAGAAAATAGTAATTTACAAATATCTTGAGAACTATAACTAACTAATTCAATGTCGAAAAATAGTCGGTATTGACTTAGTTATATTCATTTAGTTTTTTATAAAATACTTTAAATTTTTTTATTTTACTACGATAGGGTTAGCAAAGCGCAACGAGTTACGCTAGTTTTAAATAAAATATCTTCTGCCTTAATCCTATAAAATAGCAAACATTGATGAATATGGATATGGATGAATATGGTGTTTATACCAGTGTAATTTCTATAATTGTCATCATATTTAGGTGGAGTGTATTTAAGATTCGGCACAGCCGAATATTGTACTCTAACTAGTTTTTTGTTTTATTATTAAAATCGTTGATTGTGTGTTTTTTTTGCTTTATTTTATTTTATTTTATTTTATTTAGTACATTGTGTTATTTTAGCACTTCGTTTTTATTCTTTGCTGGTGACACTCTCCACTCAATTCTGTTGTTGTTGTTATTATTATTTGTGCATCGTATTAAAATAATATGAGTTATTTGTTGTTATTGCATGTACTCTAGCAATACTGTTATTGCAATATGTATGTATGTACCTACATATATGCTTTTGTTTGCCTTTTTTCTAAAGTGAATTGTAATGCAGTGTTGCCCTCCCTATGTGAAGATTTATCTATTTGTGAAGTTTTATTGAGTTGAGAAGATTTTAGGATTTTCAATCCGAAATTAAGATTTTTGAGAACTGACTATTTCGTAATTTTTGCTCTGTTTATTGTAGTTTTTGAAATAAATATACATATGTATGTATGTACCTATGTACATTAATTAAATTAAATATGTCTAAGAGGAACTAATGACTCGCTGTTAGTGGTGTTAACAAATAGTTTTAAAACTACTTTGCATGTACATATGTATTTGGTAAGAAAATCAAGGCCGAACACCACAATCTTAAAATATTTTTTAAATCACAATTATTTCTTGAAATTATGCGATTTTTTTTTTTTTTTTTTAATTTTTATAACTTTGAGAACATGTATGTATAGGTATAAATCGTAAAATAAATATGTTTAACAAAAAAGGTTTTGGATTCGATTTTTTAAATAAAATAAAAAGATATTTCAAAATAATTTATGTGATGTTGATCGTATTGAACTTATTCTCTTTTTGTTGTTTTGATTTGAATTTTGTTATTATTTGTCAAAGTTATGATGTTTTTATGCACCTGTTTTAATGTTTTCATTTATACTAGCGGTACTTTTTTGTTGTTGTTGTTATTTGCAATAAAATCAACCAAAAGTCTGCCGTCAAACTGATTCCAATGTTATTAAACAGTATCGGGAGAATTTGTCCTTTAATAGAAAACCTGGTTCATGTAGAAGGAATGGTCCACATGATGTTTTTATAGCCAATAAATAGAAAGGATTTTCAAAAGAGCTCCCAACACATCCGGTAGGAAAGCAGTCCGGTTAGCTCAGTACTCGGACTATTTGGTACGAAAAGTTAAAGCCAATGCAGGTTTAAAAACATACAAGGCTTAAAAAGTTGCTGACAGGAACTCTGCTAAAAATTTAGAGGCCAAGAAATTGAAGTCAAGTTTTATAAAAAAAAATATTCCTGCTGCATAATGACAGATTTTTCGCAGCTTCCGGGTCAAAAAGTGAAGAAAAGTTTAGGACTAAAAAGCAGACAAAATTTCCCAAAAAGTTCTTGGTATGGCAAGCAATATGCAGTTGCGGCAAAAAAGCCAAACATTTGTTACAAAAGGCTCTATAAGTACCGAAATTTACATCAAGAAATGTTTACAAAAGAGGATGCTTCCATTCATAAGACTTCTTAATGTGTCCACTTATGAGTTGGCATCCTATCACTTGGTAAAGAAGGTCTTGAGTGGTAAAAGAACAATAATGAGGTATTTGTACCAAGAGAGACAAATCCTCCAAACTGCCTGGAGCTAAGACCAGTGGAGAGATATTGGACTCTTGTTAAAAGAGAATTGAAGAGCACAAAAAAGGTGTCCAAAAGTGTGGTAGATTTTAAACGGAGATGGACAACTTGTTCGAACAAAGTGACAGACAGCACTATAAAAACCACATAGAAAAAGGTTCAAAATTTCATCACTAGTTATTAGAACTATAAAAATATATATTTTTTTTTGTAAATTATAATAATAAAATTTAATAATAAATAAAATAAAATTAAAACTGTAAGTTTAGTGGTTTTATTTTTATTAACATATACAGTGGTGGCCAGGAATTTAAGACAAAAATTGTTTGCTAAATTCCATGTAATTGTCAATTATTTTTTCAAATATTTCCACAAATATGTATGCATGAGGACTGTTTTATTCGACTGTGTCCATTCATACATATTCACCATGAACACATACTATTTTTCTACAACTTGACCAACATTTTTTTTTTTTTAAATAAACATATTTTCTCACATTTATATCATTATAATTTTATTATTATAAAATATTCGGACCAAATTTTGTATTTTTAGTTCCATTAGTTTCGGTCATATCATGTTATTAACAGCGGATGTTCGCTGAGGTGGGTCAACGTATTTCCACATATCTTTGTCCATATATGTTTTACCGATTTTTCCAAACATTTTTCAGAAACTAGAAACATTAATAATAAATTTCATACCCTTAGAGGTCCTTTTATTTTGGCTCTATCGCACTTAAAATTCAGTTGATGAAAAAAATTCAAGTATTTGTCTTAAATTGGTGGCCACCACTGTATGTATGTATGTCAGGAATTTTTCGATCTCAGTCCTTAGTAAATTTTTAAATACCTATAGGTATGAATTTATTTTAAAAAAACTTAAAATTTTCATTAAAAATTCTTGAAATATCACATAAATTATGGAATATCAAAATTTTAGTGTACTTGTTTGACATAGGTATATACAGTGAAAAATTATTATAGTCCTACTTGAATCTTTTTTTTCACAACAGAATCAATAATTCAACCCATTCTCCAACAAACCGAAACTTTTAAATTTGAATCGATAGATAAATTTTAAGATTTTCATTATCTTAAAAAAATCATATAATTTTTTGTGTGTACTCACTTTTGAGGTTCACTGTACATTAGGGTGGGTCGATTTTGTTCATGAAAAATCGTATAGCAGAAACGCATTCTATGGAAAATTCTAAGAAATTTTCCCCAAGAAACCATCGGTCTAAAATCAAATCCTATCTTGCGCATTTCATCTTTTATCCAATGATATTTCAATGTAATTTTTTTTTAATAGTTTTTTTATTGGATAAAAGACAAAATGCGCAAGATATGATTTGATTTTAGACCTATGGTTTCTTGAGAAAACTTTCTTAGAATTTTCCGTAGATTGCGTTTCTGCTATACGTTTTTTTAGTTTTTGATCGTCCATGCAAATCGACCCTGCCTAATATACATATATCGTAAGATGGGCCTCGAAAGGCTTTTTTAATGTTACCCCATATTTTAAGTGTTATCTTGGGAGATTTTTATTTTAAACAGTTCAGATTACTAGACCAAAAATATTTTGAGAAACATCATAAAACCAAAAAAAAAAATTTTGGACAAAAATCAGCTGGGCTAGTGATGCCTGAAAACATTTTCCCTTGGAGCATATAAAGTTTGAAATTGTTGTTTTAGTTTTAAAAGAACAATAAGTAAAACAAACAATAAATAAATTAAATAAATTAATGTCATAGTAATCCAGATATAGGTCAAAAATCGAGGTTGTCTTGGTTTTTTCCTCATATCTCAGCCATTTGTGGACCGATTTTGCTGATTTTAAATAGCAAAATTCTCGAAAGCATGTCTGACAGAATTATTGAAGATTTGGATCCCGAAGACATCTTTGGTCTTCAGAAAATTGATTTCAACAGACAGACAGACGGACATGGCTTAATCGACTCCGCTATCTATAAGGATCCAGAATATATATACTTTATAGGGTCGGAAATGAAAAATGTAGAAATTACAAACAGAATGACAAACGTATATATACCCTTCTCACGAAGGTGAAGGGTATAAAATTAAAAACGTTTATATTTGTTGTAAAATCACTAATTATATTTATAATAATATATTTAATAACATATTTTTAAAATGTATATTTATTTTTTTGCAATTTATAAAATTTATTGATTTCTTGCAATCTGATTTTGAAAATATTCTATTTTTCCAATATAATCCTTCTAGAACATTCCTAGTAGAGTATCTAAAACCGAAAACCGGTCAACCGGTTTTTTCATCTTTGTAAACTACATCGGTTTCGGTTATTTGACAAATCGGGTTTTGTATGACAATATTTATGAAAAACTTTGATACTATTTTTAAAAATATTGATTTATTTTATAGGAAATTGAAGCATTTGACAACATTTCGTAAAAGATAGAAAATAATTGCATAAAGAATTCAAAATGCTAAATTTCCATTAAATAAAAAATTAATATAAACCGGTTGACCGGTTTTTTTGAAAGACAGTAATCGAAACCGGTTTTTTCAAAAACACACTTTTTCGGTTAAACCGGAAACCGGTTTTTTAAATTTGCCGGTTTTTTGGACACTCCAATTCCTACACGCATGGTTACTGTAACCATTTCAATATTGTTACAAGTTTTTTAACTATATTATAGTCACAGTAACCATTTAAATGATTGTGGTAACCATAATATGGTTAATTTACTATTCACATGATTGTAGCAACCATGGTTACAGTAAACAAATATATGTTTGTGACAACCATTCATATGATGAAGGACTTATCATATTATGTTGCTCTCGGCTTAAGGCTTATCATAATCCGAGAACAACATATTATGATAAAATTATTCATCATAAATATGGTTGCCACAAACATATATTTGTTTACTGTAACCATGTATATGGTTGATACAATCATGTGAATCATAAATTATGGTTACCACAATCATGTAAATAGTTACTGTGACTATAATATTGTTAAAAATCTTGCAACACCATTTAAATGGTTACAGTAACCATGCCCAATTATATTTTTTATCTGCGTGTAGGTATTAATTTAATATTTGATTTGTAGAATCACAACTGTGATTAAAATTTGTTACGAATATAAATAAATCATAAATATATCAAATATACTTAAAAATAAATATCATCGTGCATAACTCGAAATATATATTTACAAAAGTTTAATGCTTTCTTGCGAGCTTTACACTTTTGGTACACTCTAATGTACAACTATATTATTTATCTGCGTGTAGCCTTTCTCAAAAATATACATACGTTTCATTCAATGAGTTTTAAGTAAGATATATGTATGTAGTTTGTTAAAGAGCGATGTTTTTAAATATGTATCCTGTTTTGATAAGATATTTCTAGCAAATAACTATGATTTATTAGCTTCAATATAAAATCCAGATTGAGAATGTTAAAATGCTATTACCACCTATAAAAAATATGAAATTAAAACCTATATACAACTGAAATTAATGTGAACTGTATATTGTTTCAATTGTTAATTTGGTAAAGAAAAAATCAGAAAAATTCGGGTGTACATTATTTATTTGTGTTGGCAAGGAAAATCAGAATAACCTGAAAAAGAACGTTTTTGTGCGTTGATTCCTCAGATTCCAAGTTTAAAGCCACCTACCTAGCTTTAACTTTTGTTGGGAAAATTTACCAAAATTGCTCACAAAACAAGTTTAACTGGGAATACATTCTAAAGGATATGTTTGTATGTACATATGAATGTATATGTGTAAATGTTTATGGTTATTTATAACTATTATGCGTATAAACATCAATACACATATAGATAGACACTAACAATATTAAAAACTTAAAAACAACAGACAGGTGTTAATAACACTCATAGATACACACAATATGTAGGTGTATATGGAGATAATAAAAGTTATAACCAATTTACAGTCTCAAGGAAGTATGGATTGCATGTGTGAGTTCAGGTATGACTGGGTATATGTACATATGTATGTATGTATCTACAATAAAAACATACATAAACTACCAATTTTGGGTTACTATAGTGATTTGAGAAACAAACAAAAAATTAAATATAGGAACACTACAACAAGATCTTGTCGACATCTAAGTGCACACATACACACGATACATTTATATTTTTACACACACACACAATTACACAGCGCTTATGCGACATGTATGTATGTATGTATGTATGTATGTATGTAGGAAGGTATTTTAACATTTTCTAAATACAATTTCTTTATGTTTGCTCTTTGTTTTCTGTATGTGTTTTTTACGAATATTGAAAAGCAAATAAAAATTAAACGAATGACAAACATATGCCACATGAATGAAGTGCATACAATAAATAAAACATAACATGTTTTATATGGATGCATGTTGCATGCATATACACTATCGGTCAAAATATATTGCACAAAATTCGCGATATAAATTCTTTTGCAATTCCAAAGAAAGTAAAGATTTTAGAAACAACAAATGTACTCTAAAATAAAAATACATCCTTAGTATTATTAACAACGACATTTAATTTCAGCAAAAAAGATAAAGAATACATATTAATATTTTGTTCTAAGCATAGAGAACTATTAAGATGCTCTATTGTTCTAATTTATAGCTTGAGACAATTTTGTTTGGATCTCGATGTGTTAAGGTCGGGTCATATTTTGGTAATTTTCGGATAAAAAATCTGTAACTTTTGAATGGGTACGGATTTTTGTAAGATTTTGTTTTTGTTGAATAGGTGGAAATTTAAGCTTTAATATGTATATTTAATCATACAAATCGAATTATTAAAAAAAAGTTATGAACGGTTAAAAATACATTTTTTGATTTTGTTTTTGGAGTTTTTGTATAACAGTAATAGTACTATAGTACCTCTAACTCACATATTTTTAGACCAATTTCAAAATTTTAAACAATTATGGAGAGGCATCGAATTAGTCTTTCATAAATGTCTGCATATTTCATGAAATTATGTAAGTTTTTATAAAAAGTGTCACATTTTTTTATTTTTTTTCGTAATTTTTCAAATTCAAATTCAACAATAGTTATTTTAATTTTTTTCTATGAGAACCTATTTTTTTGCACAGTGTTTTAAAGATAATTTTATATAGACAAAAATGCAACATTACTTCTTAAAATCGGTTTACATTTGCACAAGTTATTAAACTTTTTCAAAAAAGTTAGAAAAAGTTAAAAAACATTGTTTTTATACTTAGTTTTTTGTTTTTTAGTTTGTTGTTAATGAAAAGTTGAATAACTTTTACAATTTTCATTCGGTTAAAAAAATTTAAACACTGTTTTGTTAAGAACTAAATTTACTTTATATATAGTTAAACATTTTTATAAGCTATCATAGCAAAATAAGCAATGAAAAGCAACTAAAATCAAAAAAAGGTGATAATTTTTTTTTTTTAATTTCTGAGTTGCTCAAAATTTGTGCATGCCATTTGTTTATAGGCACCAAAAGGCAGCTAGTTTTGATATACTTTTAGATAATAAGTTAAACTTTAATTCTATGTTAAAACTAGATCGGCGGCAAACGGCGCCAATAGTTAAAATCCGAATCCAAGTTGCGTAGGTAAGCCAAAAAACATTATATATTTTAAATGAATAAATTTCAAATCTGCTAACAATACAAAACTAATTAAAAATATAGAATTTGAACAAGATACCCTTTCCAACTAGATATAACAGTCCTAAAAAAATAATTATAAATATTAAAAATACGCCCATGAATATGGTATAATTTTAACTCCCCAAATCTTTAAAGTCGAAAGTAGTGTGTTCTGTTGCCATTTTCGATTGACATAATAACTATAATTTCTGCAAATAATTATTGCTTGAAATCTTTCTTAACTTTACGATAGAACTTGTTTTATGGTTAATTTCAATCATTTGCAAAAATCAATTATGAGATGTATATAATCCACTGTGCACTGCATGACATTATCGTCTTCCTATTCTAAAAACTCCTTCACCAATTTGCATGTCTGTTTAGGGCCATCGCAATGCATTGCTAAGTTGAAATATCCATTGGTGTGAAATTTTATCATAGGCATGAGGCAGCATCTTCTGCAATTTATTTTTATACAGTTGTCTGTCCATAAATCATCATTTGTATTTAAAGTCCTAAGCATTCACCAGCAAAGCAACTTAACCCCATTAAATGCCTGCATCCATGCTTATCTGTTCCAGTACAGTATTTGGGATGTAGTATATTTTTGACCGGTAGTTCAAATCTCCTCTACTCTAGATTCTGGAGTAATACATTAAAGGGGTTTTGCAGGATAACCCCTTCAATTGATCTTGATGTTCAATTGAAATTTTTATTAAAAAATTGTAACGGTAAGTTTCTATTTTCTCATTCAAATAAAACCGGTTTTGTTCAATATGTTTTGTCGCTGTCTTATTATATGCTATTAATTGTTTTATCTATTTAATAATAATTTAATTACTTTTTAATTATATTATTTATCATTTTATGTTTTTTAATTAAAAATCCGGGTTGGAACTTTTCGTAACATATATTTTTTGTTTTAAAAAAACAAGGAAATTTGTTGCAATGTCTTTTGACCGACACTGTACATTTGTATGTAACATAGTTGGTGGTAACTAAGCATAATACCAATTTGTTTGCATACATGCATATACATACATACATACATATATAAACCATATGCATCCACATACATGGATACATATACATACATACATACATACATACATACATACATACATACATACATACCTACATACACATTATGTGTTTGTATGATTATTAGGAAGGCGTCAAAGAATCTTTTGGCCAATGCCACCAACTAAAATTAAATTTCGGATTGTTGTAGGGCAATATTTTTGTATATTGTTTTTTAGCACTTGACCTTGGTTAGCTGACAACTTTTTTGGTTTCATACAAATAATGGTGCCATCCTAATGTACACACATTTGTAGTACTTACTTTCATACCAACATACATATTTACATACAAACATGCAAAGTGATTAAGTATAGGTACATATGTGTCTATCTATGTTAAAGTCTGTATGCTGCAGAGTTTTGGTAAGGTGATTGAGTGTGTGTGTTTGTGTGTGTGTGTCTGAGTATCTGTGAATGTATGTATAAGTATGTTTAGATGTATGTATATGTTTTGCTTTTTATTACTATGAACATAAAAATCGTGGGTTGTTTAGTTTTCGTGCAGTTTTATGTAGGAAAACAAAATTGTGGAGTGTACAGTGTTATAATAAAATAAAAAATTTAGATTCTTTACAGTATTACTTTGCCCGGGAACTTCAATATGTATCAATATACATACATTGTTCTTAAATTTAGTTTAGTTCACCTAAGAAATGCATATAAATTTATTTTTTTCCTGTATGTCCTATAAAGCCGTCCATGAAGTAGTTATCAGTTTCAGAACATTTTAAGGATTTTGGCATCGATATGTTAGGGCATATTTTAGCATATATTGGTTTTTACAGCATGCCCATGGCATATTTTTCCTTATTAGAGCCTGTTTGTATAATTTTTTTTGTATTTTTCTAATTTTATATTGACAATTTTTTTCATAACTTTTTTTTTAGAAAGAAATTGTTTTTAATCTTTATCTTTAAATAATATAAAGTGTTGGGTATATAAGATAACCCAATATAGCTTTTTTATACATTTTTTTTTTTTTTTTTTTTTTTTTTTTTTATTAAAATTCTGTAATAATAAAAGCCTTCATATGGCCAACAAAGTATTACAATAGTTGCTTAATTTATTCTTAAAATAACCCTAAGAAAACTATGTTAAATATAGTTTTAAAAATTATAATACGGCATCAATTTATAACAATTATAATAAACGAAAAATGTAACGAAAAAATTTAAAGCCCAAAGTCAGTGGTAACATAATTCGGAGTATCTTTAAGTGTTATTAAAGTGTTCAATCAGCTTATTGGAATAGACGGAAGGAGAAAAACGAAATAACCTTAATGATGTTGGCAGTTGATTCCATAAGCGTGCAGTTCTAACTAGAAAGGATTTTTCAAAGAAGGAAGTATATATTCTTGGTATAAGTACTTGTACATTTCTCGATGAACGATTAAATTGTATTCGTTGCATTATAAATTCAGGAGTTGAATGTTTGATGATTTTGTAAAAGCTTAAAAGAAGTTTCATGGTCAAGAAATTTGAAAAAGAGCATCGGAGAAATTTAATAACATATTGTGACACATGATCCCGTCGTCTGAGCTGAAATACAAATCGTACGATTTTATTTATCAAAAGTTCGATTTTTCTAATATTTCCATTTGATGTACACGAGAAAATATCCAAACAATATGATAGTTGTGACATCAATAAGGCATGGGCCATTTTATATCTTACGTGATACGGTAAATATAAGTTAAGGGAATATAAACGTCGGAGCGTAAAATTAACTTTTGAACAAATTCCATTTATATGAGATGAGTAGCAAAGTCCGTCATCCAGCACCACACCTAAAACTTTCATTCTATCCACATAATCAATATTTTCCCCATTAATTTGAACTATAAAATTTTGAGGAAAAGATCCACCAAATTTCATAGCCTTCGTTTTAGATAAACTTATAGAAAGACAATTTGATATTATCCAAGTTTCCACCATGCACAAAGTATTACTGACCAATGTCTGTAGCATATCCAGTGATTGTGTCTCAAAAAATAGAAGTTGGATATCATCAGCAAATGCATAGATCTTACATGAATCTAAGTCAGTAACAGAAAACAATTCGTTCATGTACATTGAAAAGAGTAATGGTCCAAGTACAGAGCCTTGAGCTACACCTGAATTTATTCGTCTCAAATTCGATCGAGATGCATTAAACATAACAAACTGTTCACGGCCATGTAAGTAGGAAGACATTAATCGACAAGACAGTCTCGTAAACCCGAACTCTAGGTTAAGTTTCCTAATCATTTTAACATGATCGATGCGATCGAACGCTTTTGATAAGTCCAAGGAAACCAAAACGCAAGATCTATTTATATTAATCCTCTCCCTAATTGCCTCAGTAATACCCAATAGTGCAGAGGACGTGCTACAATTCCTTCGGAAACCAGTTTGTCTGTCATCCAGTAATGAATGTTGAGAAATATATTGTCCTATTTGTGATTTCATTACATGTTCGAAAACCCTGGAAAGGGCAGGCAAAATACTTATTGGCCTTAGATTTGTCAAGCTTAAGTCAGTTCCCGTTTTAGGAATAGGTATTACCTTCGCACTCTTCCACCTGTGTGGAAACGTTGATGTAGTTATAATAGAGTTGAATAGATGCAGAATATGATCAGATATGAGGGGAAAAATTAGTTTATAGAATTTGAATGGTATCTCATCCACTCCACAAGCATTTGTCTTAATTTTACCAAATGCATCATATAGATCAGACAAAGAAATATGTGTAAACGAAAAACCATCAGTATGGCTGTCATAGAGTCCATCTACGACGTTACTTTCAATATCTAATTCTAAACCCAAAACATCACAAAAATAGTCATTCATCTGATTAACATCCAAATTGTCTTCCGAAGGTTCATTAGATGCTAAACCAGCTGTTCTTAAATGGCTCCACATCTCCCTTGTATCCATATTTTCAAATTTCCTCGAATAGTAGCCTTTTCTCATGTTACGCATAACTCTTTTTGCTCTATTTCTAAATTTACAAAAAACCTTCCAACTCGCAACAGTTCTATCCCTCATATATGCTTTAAAAGCAATGTCCCTAAGAGACCTTGCATGTATCACCTCTCTCGAATCCATCCACGCTACCTTCTCTCTTCTTATCTTAATTCTAGAAATAGGCACCATAGAAAACATTCTAGATATTAATGAATCCAGTATTGAGACTTGATAGTTCACATTGCTGGTATCATAAAACAATGATAGGTCATACTCAGTTAAACAGGAGGCTATATCATCCATATCTACTAAAGAATAATCGCGATATTCCTTGTAGAAACTGTTTCTTGCACGACAACGAATATGGTCGAAATTAAATGATGCAAAAATCAACGAGTGGTGAGAAAGAAATGGGCATTGAACTTGATTTGTTCTGTTTAAAATAGACGGATTACTTACTAGAAATAAATCTAAAAGCGATGTGGATTGATGCTGAACATCAAAATATGTTGGTTTCAAGTTATGAGCGATAGATAAATTCAAACGATCGCAAAAAGATCAAAATTGGTTTGACTTTGCTGTGTTAAATAAATTGTTGTTGAAGTCGCCAACAATTATTATATTGTCATATTTCTCAAAAAGATCTACCACAGTATTCTCAAATATAGCCAAGTTACCCTTCGGTAAGTAAACAACTCCAAATAGTACAGTAGTACCACCAACATTTAATTCAATAAAAAGAACTTCGCATTCACCGTAATGTGATACTACATTAACATGTCTATAACGAAGTTTACGGGACACATAAATACCTACCCCACCACTTCTTCCATCTTGTCGATCATTCCGACAAAAATTGTAATTCGATATAGCCACGGAACCACTTGGGACATGCGGTTTAAGCCAAGTTTCTGTGACAGCAAAAATGTCTAATGATGATTCTTGTATCATGTTGCTTAGTTCATTAAACTTAACGGAATATGTGGCTGGTTTTATGCTTTGGCAATTACAATGACCAATATTTAAACTAGATAGTGAATTATTAAAAAAACTTCGAAATTCTTGAGCATCACTGACAATAGGACCTAAATTTACGCTAACGGAATTCATTTTTATATGTTATAAATTGAAGCCGTAAAATTAAAACTAAATACTTATACATATTACTAATATAATTCAGTTTCGATTTAATAAATAACTGCCGATAATTATATAACAAAAATGCAATTTTTAATACTTATATACATAAAATGCAACAGAGAGTATTAACAATTAGATTAGTCTAAAAGTTTTTTGAAATTTTATGTATATATGTACAATATTACCTAATGCAATATACATAAATATTTATATTTTAATAATATTTTATAAAAAAAGTGTATCAAGGACTATTTAAAATGACCAATAGTAAATTCATTCTTGCTAAATGTATTTCAATATATTTTCTATTATTCATTTATAGAAAAAAAAAATAGAGAGATTAATATATACATTAAACACTTTTCATAATAAATTTTTAAATTTATCAAAGGTTTATAAATCAAATTTTATATGAAAAGAAAACAATTGAATGTATATTTGTAATAAATTTCTTGTAGTGTAATAAGTTGTTTATGTTAATAATCTGGTAACTATTAACATAACAGAAAAAGAATATAAAAGAAATAGAAAATTATTACTTTATTTAAAGCGTATTTAGCTAGGTGGTGAATGAATATCAAAAGCACAGCTGTTATATATTTTGTGCAGTGATCTTGACAGATAGAAGTAACTAAACAAAAACAAAAATACTTCTTCTTTATTTTCTGTATTGTTATAAATAGCTGAATAGAGATAATATGAAAAACAATATAAGTATGGGAAGGAAGCAAAAATGCAAAATAAAGAAAGCATAAAATAATAAAAGTGAAAAAAAAATTAAAAAATAGGAATAAAAATAAATGTTTTCTTTTTTATAATGCATATACATACATACAATATAGTACATTTTAGTGGCATCATGGATATATATATGTTATAGACAAAATTATGACTTTGTAAAGTCCGGATATTTTTCCAACATCGCAAATAGATTCAACTGCATCTCCATTCCCTCAGTGGTAGTAATTGCTGCAACTGGCAGATCGCTATTGTAAAATTTGTATTTCGTGATTTGTTTACTTTTTTTCAATTTACGACATATGAATGACAACTTATTCGCCATAGGTGTTAAATGGTCATTCAGGAATACTCTTTCCTTTAATTCACCTCCAATCAGATCATCCAATGTTAAGGCTCGAGTTTCAAAATATTTTTTCATTAGTTTATCTCTTGTGTTAACAGAATTGAATTTAACTAAAACTTCTTTTCGATTTTTTATATACAAGCCTTGGTTAATATCATTCTCAGCCAAGGGGATGTCATATACCGAACCTAGCTTTAAAATTACATCCATTAGGTTTGGAAGGGCTGCTGGCAATCCGGATACGATGATATCAGGACGATTCATCCGCCTCATTAAGACATTATTGAATTTCTCTAATTCAGTAAATTTGGTCGATGTACTTTTATCAATTTGTTTGACAAATTCATAGCAATGATTAACATCTGATTTCATGTTACATATTTCTTTGCTGAGTTCTTCTTTGATTTTTCTCATCATGACATCAATTTTAACCTCAAACTCCTGAGTGGCTTTTGCAATCTGTTCTTCAGTAAGTTTACGATGGAGTTCTAGTTTATGTTCAATATTGTTATTGATCTCCTTAATACCATTTTGAAGCTGAACAGCAAAGGTATCAGAATTACTTTTAGGAGGCATATTTATTAAAAAAAGAAACAAGTATTTAGCAGTAAAGACTTTGCTTTTTTAATTTCTTTTTTAACACTTTCGCTTAAAGTTCAGTGGGTTTTTTTTTATGCAAGTGTCAATTACAACCTTATTCTTTTGTATAAACTTTATAATTCCTCAAATATTTTTTTTTTAAAAAATTGTGTTTGCTTATTGTTTTTGCATTATTAATTTTTATTTGTTCAAATTAATTAATTTTTGTTAAAATTATCGACAGATAACAAAATTTTTTCACTCTTCCATGGTAGGGTTACCAGGTATTTTATATCCTACACCACTTAGAATCAGTTTCTGAGTCGATTAAACGATGTCCGTCTGGCTGGCTGGCTGGCTGCCAAAATAAGATACAAACTTCGCTCCAAATAAGAATTATATATACGGAATGTCACATAATTTTATGATGATCGGTCCATAATTAGCCATAGCTCCAATATAAGGCCTGCTTCCGAAAATCACTTCATCGGATATGAAATGTTGGTATTTTCATACAATTTTACAGAAATAAGTTTCATATAGACATAAATCATACGATCTAATTTCGTAGATATCGGTCCGTAAGTAGCCATAGCTCCCATATAATGCCGACTTCCGAAAATCATTCACAAAAATAAATTATTGAAATAACAAAAAAAAAAAAAATATTTCTGCTCATTTACTCAGTGTAGGGTATTATATGGTCGGGCTTGACTTTTATCTACAAATTTTTTTTTTAATTTTTAACAAAAACTATGATGGGTATATAGGATTAGATACAGCCCAATGAATCTTCCTAAACACTGTTTTTCATGGTGTCTTAATATGTAAAAACTTGCTATGGAAACTTCTAGGGAAATAGGAATATGGATATTAGTAGGGACTGCCAATAACACTATTCGACACTCAAATGGACTCCTCGTTCAAAACATTTTTCTTTTACGTAATTTTAACGCAGATATGGCAGTCATAATTAAATCGTGCTGTCAGTTTATTTTAGGGTTTCACTAAAAATTAATATTTTTCAATTTTATCTCAGAAACGTGGAATTAAGTTGAAAATGTTAAAAACTGTTTATGGTTTTAAAATCTACGGATTTTGAACCATTTATTATTTTAAAATTTAAGAATGTTTTCAGGTTATTGAAAAATTTTAAACTTCAGTTAATTGTCAGTAGTTTTTATTTGTTTATAATATATTTAAGTTTTTTTTTTTTTGAACACTACAGAAACTATACAATTTTGAAATAAATATTTTGCAGAAACATAAAATAATTCTTAAAATTATAAAAAAAACGTTTGAATTTGACGTATGTTTTAAAAATAGTCTTTTGAAATAATCTGAATTTTAAGTTTTCTACTGTGTAATGTTACTACAAATTGATGGTGGCATTTTATTGACGTTTTTAAGTCAAAATGTCAAAGTTGATATAGTTGCATTCGGACTTATTTAAAATTGTGTATACCTACATTATACATTTTATAAATTTAAATAAACTTTTAACAGCTAAATATATTGACAATACGACGAATAAAATTCATTTTAAAATTCAGATAAATTGTCAAGTAGGTATGTACATGTTATTGTTGTGTTAATAAAAACAGGTGTTTTTATCTTTTATCATTTATGTTTGTATATTCAGATATGATTATACATAGTTATATATTGTGTTCACGATATGAGTTATAAAGAATTTCTAGACACAAATACAATTTACAAATTATTCACCACAAAATACTCGTATTAGAATGTGACACTTGTTTTATAAACAGAAGACCCATTACAAATAATGAAACAATAACAACAACTGATGCAAAAAGAAGAATATTGCTAATAGAAATATGCTGCTATACAACTACTATATATTGATAGATTCTATGGATCTTATTCAAAATACATTCATACATACATACATACATACTTACATTCATATGTATGTACATGAATTACGTACTCGTATGATTATTATACGCCACAGTTAACAAAAAAATTCATACAAAATAAATAAAATAAAATAAAACCCAGCCAGCCAGCAGAATATAAACGTGTATGTAAAATATGTATCTACGAGTGTTTATGCATATACATATATCAGTAGTTCTGGGTGACTGTCCCGAACAAGTGATTTTACCTATCATTTAGGTTGACCACTAGTTACATACATAGCTACGTAACTATTTATTTTAACACATTAATTTACGTTAATTTACGATTCACATGATTGTATCAATCATATATATGGTTACAGTAAACAAGTATATGTTTGTGACAAACATTTTAATGAGGAAGGACTTACCATATTATGTTGCTCTCGGCCTATGTATATCATAATCTGAGAAGACCATATTATGATATAAAGATTCATCATAAATATGGTTGTTTACTGTAACCATTTATATGATTGATATAATCATGTGAATTGTAAATTAACCATATTACGGTTACCACAATCATATAAATAATTACTGTGTCAATAATATTGTTAAAAATCTTGTAAAAATATTGAAATGGTTACAGTAAACATGCACAACTACATATATTTTTTCACTGCGTGCGGTTATACAGAGGTGGTCAAAACATATGCAACCAGCAACAGAATTTTACAAAAGTGGTGGTAATGGTAATGGTATGGGGGTTGTTTTTCTGCTGATGGAGTTGTCCCATCGCTCTAAATTAATGAAATAATGGATGGATTTATCTATAGAGACATCTTGGAAAGAGTAATGCTTCCAAATTCTGTGGATAATATGCCTCTTCGATGAGTTATTCAGCACGATAACGACCCCAAGCACTCTTCACATGTTGTTAAATCGTGGTTAGCACAAGAAAGAGTTTCGGTAATGGAATGGCCACCACAATTACTAGATTTAAATCCCATTGAGAACATTTGGAAAATCGTTAATCAAAGAATCGACCCCGAAAATTGCACTAATTCAGATATTATGTTTCAAGGATTGGTAGATGCTTGGAAAGCTATTCCTGCAAATTTTATTACCAATTTGATAGCTTCACTGCCTTGCCGATGTAAGGCCGTCATTGAAAATATAGGATTTGCCACGAAATATTAAGTTTTATAGACAGAAATGTTTTAAAAGCAATTAGTTGCATATGTTTTGACCAATGAAATATCAACCCATACGTAGTTTTTTAATTTTTTTTTCTTTTCAATGCAAAAAATTCTGAATTAAATTTCATATTCTTATTTTTAAAGCATTAATTAAAAAATATTATAAGCAAATGAATATTTTTGTTTACATCTTAAGCTAGTTTAAACCACTTTTGTAAAATTCTGTTGCTGGTTGCATATGTTTTGACCACCACTGTATATGTATATTTAGTTACCTTACTAGCAATCTAACTGGTTACTTGATTAGCTACATAACTAGTTATGTTTACAAGTACGGGTGCTAAGCGGAAGCTAATTGACCTGAAATAGTCAGTTAAAACGACATGTAGCAGATTTCAGCAGCTCATATTAGTTGGGACCCTTTTGGGCCCATCAAATACAGAGCATTACCTTAACGCCATGGATATTTGCCTTTGGTGTCGATTCGGCTGTTGGCTGGGCTTCACATACGATCTCTTACACTTCAGATTAGAGTAATAGATCCATTTTTCATCGCAACAATTATTTTCTTTTATACACGCAGAGAAAAAATATAATTGGGCATGGTTACTGTAACCATTTATATAGTGTTACAAGATTTTTAACAATATTATAGTCACAGTAACCATTTACATGATTGTGGTAACCATAATATGGTTAATTTACGATTCACATGATTGTATCAACCATATATATGGTTACAGTAAACAAATATATGTTTGTGGCAACCATATTTATGATGAATAATTTTATCATAATATGTTGTTCTCAGATTATGATAAGCCTTAAGCCGAGAGCACCATAATATGATAAGTCCTTCATCATATGAATGGTTGTCACAAACATATATTTGTTTACTGTAACCATATATATGGTTGATACAATCATATGAATCGTAAATTAACCATATTATGGTTACCACAATCATGTAAATGGTTACTGTGACTATAATATAGTTAAAAAACTTGTAACAATATTGAAATGGTTACAGTAACCATGCACAACTATATTTTTTCTCTGCGTGTAGCGTTCAAGCTGCTACCAAGGTCTCTCGTCTTCAATTCGTATGCTACATAATTTCACTGCTTTTGGATGATTGTTGATTACACTATAATGTTCAATAACTAACTGAGAATAAATGACAGATATGTACTCATCAAAATGGCATGTGGGCAATTCCATATCATCGTACGTGACATTTGTACGTCTATAGAGAATAGATTTTGCAAAAATAAGAGTATCTGAAAAATAATTTGGTCTTTAAGTTCCATTCAGAGGGTACTATATTTAAAAAAAAATTATTAAGTTCTTTTGAAACGGTACGTGACATAAAACCGAAGTAATTTTGAGCTACATGTAGAAATATATGAAAATGTCCGAAACGTGTCCGGCGTTATGTTTTCTTTTAATTTCTTACACTTAAACCAAATATTTTTTCATTACAATCCTTCATATTTAAATAAAAACAATCTTTGGATGATTTTATAATAAATAAAATTTAATATTGTACGTGACATACCGTACGTGACAGATTTGTCTCTTATAGTAAAACAATATATATTCTGCAAGTATATATGTATTCGATTTCAATAAACAATTTGATAATAGAGTTTTTAGTGTTTTTTCCTATTCAGATCATCTTGAAAAAAAGTTTCAAGGGTTTTTGTTTTTACAGTCGCGGTTGTTATTCTTGTGGAATTGCCCATATGTAATCGAATTATTTGAACAATATAAAATCTCTTATTCGAACAAAAGAAAAATCGAATAATTTTGATACCCTAGTCGTTAGTAAGTTAACTGTTATGAATGCTATGCGTTGACAACTTTGGACCACATATCAGACAATATCTTTGTAATCTATGTAAGGTCACATACCTATTTTTATGCCACTAGTGGTGATAGGAAAAATCATTAGTTCGGGACAGTCACCCAGAACTGTTGGGATATATATATATATATATACGTCGTGCAACAACGACAGCAAACAAATACAAGTTATTCATAGTAAATGGTCTGCTTATTTGTCTGCTAGTCAGCTTGTTGGTTTGTTTGGCAGTCAGTCCAGAACATATATGAGGTGTGTAAGTAAGTGTGTATGTTTCATTATTTTACTTATTTCGTATATGAGTAATACGATGACTATTCCACTGAGCTCTGGCATATACGAATGAGAGCTGGTTATTTATACAACTTGGTTCATACCTATACAGGCAAACAATCATTTATATTTCACGTTCACACACACACACACACACACTTAAACAGACATTGAGATACATAAGCATTTGCGTTCGCCCATACACTACTCAGTCATATACATATTAATGTGTGTATGTATGTAAGTAAGTAAGCAAGCATGTCTAGTACCCGTTTGTATGGATGTAGTCACACTTGTTGTCTGGCCTTATTAAACTCCCTCCACAATCTGTACCCACATGGAATGAATGGAGTTGGGGCAAAACGTTTGTTTCACACTCTGCTACAAAATATGAAATGAGTTCATCACAATGTCGATTGTAGAATTTCCAAAAGATCCTCTAATTTGGGTGTTATGGTAGTCAAGTTTTGCGGGGAGAAACTTTGCACACTCAAAAAATATTTTGTTTAAAAATCTGTTGTTATGGAAACAAAAAGTGTCAGTCCATAGCGCTTTCCAGGAATATACATTCATTGTAGATCGTTTAAACGAAATAGCTATTCTCTCCACCTTAGTCATTGTACAAAGTATCTTTTATGAATATGGTGTGCAGATACATCCACAAATATTCATACATTTACGATACTCGAATGCACGTATTCCAACGAGTACAATCTTTCAGACATATGCATGTATGTACGTACATACATAAGTACTACAGATAGAAGAGCACAAACAATACGAGTACGTTTGCTAAACACACGCGATTGATAAGATTATAGAATGAAAAATTAAACATACAGGCATAAACTTATTCTCAATAGTAGTAGTTGTTGTATACACCTTTTGTTGTTCTGTAACGTGCAATTGTATCATCGCACAGTGGGACCATGTAATTAAAAATCAATACTAATGTTTCATCAATCATTTCGTAGTCAGGAATGACATACGAAAGATATATTTTTTTTTAAATAAATCTTTTTTTGTATGGAGAAAAGTTTTGGTGTTATGTATAAAGAAATATTAGAAACAATTTATTAAATTTTACACTTTTTAAGATTATTTGAAAAAATTTCAAATTTTACATAGAAAACATTTTCAAATATATTTTTTATCATGTAGTCTAAAGAAGGAAAATATAACTAACGGTTTTATATAATACGGTTTTTGAATACTCTAAACTGAGAACATTTTTCAATTCTGAATTAAGATTTTAGAGAATTAAGCTTAAATTGTTATTACTGATTTAATTAAAAAGTGGATTTTAGTTTTTTCTAAAATATTTTATGACAGTGGACAGGAGAATCAAAATTATTTGGAAATAAACGGGATAAAATTTGACGTGTGCGTAACCAAGGAGTATTCGAAAAGTACGCCCTATTACATTTCTAAATTTAAATTTTCAAATGCCAGATTTATTTCCAACAAATTTTGATTATGGCTCACTGTGCAGTGGTTTACAAACATTTTATTTTGGAAAGCATTCAGTATCTCGCGAACGATTGGAGATATCTAAATGAAATTTTACATAGTCAGTGCTCGGGGGCTTATTGATTGTTGATTTGATTTGCTTTTACATGGGTTCATAGTTGAAACGGAGACTAGTGGACGGCTCCGCATTGTTTCTTACCTCGGACCTACTAAATCTAAAAAAAAAACAAAAATTTTTCCGAATATCAAGAAATTTATAAAATATTATATCAAAATTTGGAAAAAAATTTTAAAAAAATCTCCAAAAATCTCCAATATTTGAAATTAATTTGTATTTTGCGAGTACAGACGCGGGCTCCACTGTACATCTCCTTTGTATATAGTAGAGATGAGCGATATTTCCATACCTGTGATTTGATCACTGTGATTGAAAAATCACTGGTAACAACAGTTACTGAATATTGCAAGTAACAGGTACATTTAAGTCGTTCTTTTATATCTTTCAATGTTGTTGTTAAATGTTGTTCTTTTTATACCCTTCAGCTTCGTGAGAAGGGTATATATAAGTTTGTCATTCCGTTTGTAATTTCTACATTTTTCATTTCCGACCCTATAAAGTATATATATTCTGGATCCTTATAGATAGCGGAGTCGATTAAGCCATGTCCGTCTGTCTGTCTGTCTGTCTGTCTGTCTGTCTGTCTGTCTGTCTGTCTGTCTGTCTGTCTGTCTGTCTGTCTGTCTGTCTGTCTGTCTGTCTGTCTGTCTGTCTGTCTGTCTGTCTGTCTGTCTGTCTGTCTGTCTGTCTGTCTGTCTGTCTGTCTGTCTGTCTGTCTGTCTGTCTGTCTGTCTGTCTGTCTGTCTGTCTGTCTGTCTGTCTGTCTGTCTGTCTGTCTGTCTGTCTGTCTGTCTGTCTGTCTGTCTGTCTGTCTGTCTGTCTGTCTGTCTGTCTGTCTGTCTGTCTGTCTGTCTGTCTGTCTGTCTGTCTGTCTGTCTGTCTGTCTGTCTGTCTGTCTGTCTGTCTGTCTGTCTGTCTGTCTGTCTGTCTGTCTTTTCTGAAGGCCCCAGATATCTCCGGGATCCAAATCTTCAACAATTCTGTCAGACATACTTTCGAGAATTTTGCTATTTAAAATCAGCAAAATCCGTCCATAAATAACGGAGATATGAGCAAAAATCCGAGACAACCTCTGAAAATTTCATCAAAAAACACAATGTATTGCATGCTTTGACAAAAAAGCAACAAAACGTATGGTTGTTGCTTTGGCGTTGTTGTTGTTTTTTATACAACTAAACGTTTGTTTGGTTGGTTGTGTGTTGGTTTTTTTGACAAAAAAACAAAACGTATGTTTGGATGTGCAAGCTTTGCGTATTTTGTTTTTTTTTGTGTTTTGTTTCTTTTGGCGTTGTTGTTGTTTTTTATACAACTAAACTTTAGTTTGGTTGTGTGTTGGTTTTTTTGATAAAAAAACAACAAATCGTATGTTTGAATGTGCATGCTTTGCGTATTTTGTTTTTCTTTTGTGTTTTGTTTCTTTTGGCGTTGTTGTTGTTTTTTATACAATTAAACGTATGTTTGGATGTGTGTTGGTTTCATTGCCTTGCGTATTCTGTTTTTGTTTTTTCTTTTGGTGTTCTGTTTCGTTTGGCGTTGTTGTTGTTTTTTGTGTTCTTGATAAATTTAGGATGCTGTAAGCTGAGAGTGGGCAATGTATATACAGTGGTGGTCAAAACATATGCAACCAGCAACAGAATTTTACAAAAGTGGTTTAAACTAGTTTAAGATGTAAACAAAAATATTCATTTGCTTATAATATTTTTTAATTAATGCTTTAAAAATAAGAATATGAAATTTAATTCAGAATTTTTTGCATTGAAAAGAAAAAAAATTTAAAAAACTACGTATGGGTTGATATTTCATTGGCCAAAACATATGCAACTAATTGCTTTTAAACATTTCTGTCTATAAAACATAATATTTCGTGGCAAATCCTATATTTTCAATGTCGGCCTTACATTTGCAGAAATAGCGTTCCAAGCATCTACCAATCCTTGAAAAATAATATCTGAATTAGTGCAATTTTCGGGGTCGATTCTTTGATTAACGATTTCCCAAATGTTCTTAATGGGATTTAAATCTAGTTATTGTGGTGGCCATTCCATTACCGAAACTCTTTCTTGTGCTAACCACGATTTAACAACGTGTGAAGAGTGCTTGGGGTCGTTATCGTGCTGAATTACTCATCGAAGAGGCATATTATCCACAAAATTTGGAAGCATTACTCTTTCCAAGATGTCTCTATAGATAAATCCATCCATTATTTCATTAATTTAGAGCGATGTGACAACTCCAGCAGCAGAAAAACTGCCCCCATACCATTACGTTGCATCCTCCATGTTTCAGTGTCTTTTTACAGTATCGTGCTTGAAGCCGCGTGTTAAGTGGTCGTCTTACGTAACACATGAAATCACTTCCGATGATATTAAATTCGGATCCGTCGCTAAATAGGACAGTCGTCCATTTGTTTTCTGGCCAATTTAAATACTCCATAGCAAACTTCAAACGTTTCTTTTGATTACGTTTTGATATAAGCGGTTTTTGCGCGTAGGGAAAACGTCGGTGAAGCATGCAGGATGAAACGTAATGGTATGGGGGTTGTTTTTCTGCTGCTGGAGTTGTCACATCGCTCTAAATTAATGAAATAATGGATGGATTTATCTATAGAGACATCTTGGAAAGAGTAATGCTTCCAAATTCTGAGGATAATATGCCTCTTCGATGAGTTATTCAGCACGATAACGACCCCAAGCACTCTTCACATGTTGTTAAATCGTGGTTAGCACAAGAAAGAGTTTCGGTAATGGAATGGCCACCACAATTACTAGATTTAAATCCCATTGAGAACATTTGGGAAATCGTTAATCAAAGAATCGACCCCGAAAATTGCACTAATTCAGATATTATGTTTCAAGGATTGGTAGATGCTTGGAACGCTATTTCTGCAAATTTTATTGCCAATTTAATAGCTTCACTGCCTTCCCGATGTAAGGCCGACATTGAAAATATAGGATTTGCCACGAAATATTAAGTTTTATAGACAGAAATGTTTAAAAGCAATTAGTTGCATATGTTTTGGCCAATGAAATATCAACCCATACGTAGTTTTTTAAATTTTTTTTCTTTTCAATGCAAAAAATTCTGAATTAAATTTCATATTCTTATTTTTAAAGCATTAATTAAATAATATTATAAGCAAATGAATATTTTTGTTTACATCTTAAACTAGTTTAAACCACTTTTGTAAAATTCTGTTGCTGGTTGCATATGTTTTGACCACCACTGTACATACCTATATACTAATTATAAAAAATAATAATGCATCCACAACAAAGGTGAAGGGTATATAAGATTCGGCATAGCCGAATATAGCACTCTTACTTGTTTATTTTTCAACATTCACTGGTAACGTTTTAGAAAAATCACTGGAACAACTGTAGTAGTAACAGGTACTTTTAATATCGTTCTTTCACATTTTTCAACATACTGTTAAATATCGTTCTTTTATATCTTTCAACATTCATTGGTAACGTTTTTAAAAAATCACTGGTAACAAAACAAGAAAGTAACAGGTACTTATAATGTCGTTCTTTTACGTATTTCAACAAACTGTTAAATGTCGTTCTTTTATATTTTCCAACATTCACTGGTAACAACAGCCTATTTTTAGGCGCATAATTTTATTTATCTCAACACGGTGTATAAAATAAAATGTTAGTACCATATCAGTTAATTCTCTTAAAATTTTGATGCATTTTCTTAATTCTGTTATTTTAATATTTTTTTTAAAAAACTTTTTAAATTAGCAAATATTAGTTTTTGGTTAACATATGAGCAGATTTAAGAATGCAAATAATACATAATATATTCTTCTTAATACAATTATTATTTTGCTTCAACTAGACAAAATGTGATCACGGTCACTGTTTAAAAGAACAGTGATTTATAAATCACGTTCACTGAGAACGACGTTCTTCTCATCTCTAGTATATAGTGTATATTTTGGATACATATACACACACGCGCCCAAACACTTCTACACAACAATATTCTTTTCCGTTGTATTTTCTAACCAAGCATGTCTACATCTATGTTGTTTTTGTTATTTTAGGTTTTAACAGGCACAAACAGGTGTATGTATGAGTGTGTATACGTAGTACACACTCGTATGGCATGTTTGCATATGATCATTAGGGTGGCCCCAATAATACTATTGTTATTGAAATTTAAATAACTGAAAAAAAAACTGAAAACTTAAAAATAACCAGTTTGATATTTTTTCTAGTTGTATTCTAAAACAAAATAGTTTTATTCTACAACCATTTTTTTGCAGCCATCCTAATGATAATACGTCCGTTTGTACTTAATATTTGTATGATAATGTTGTGTAGTACACGTTGCATGACATTTATACTTTGTTTAACTGAGAGCGTCTGTATGTATGTAACTAAATAAAATTTGTGTTGCTGTTATATAAAAAATATGTATAAAAAAAAGAGCGGGTTTAGTAACCTTTTTTATCTTGTCGTGTTTCTGTATATTCAACTTAAGACCAAAATATCAGCAGCATAATTTCATACACATGTCATATTTGTATGTATATGTACATGTACTTTTGTACACAATACGATACTATTACCTCACTACAGCAGTACATTCCACAGTTTGTGGCATGTAAATGAAGAAATCACTCACAAATACACATGCAAACTAAATATGAGAATAAAAGTTGGCAGTTGTGCCATAGAGAAAATGATTTAAGTTTTTGGCCTGGTATTTTATGTTGACATTTTTCTTAAGCTACGTTCACATTGATCAAATATTTGACGAATAAAAACATAACCACTATTTTCAACACATGTTTATTTGATATTATATGACTGTTATAAGTTAAACTAAAAAAAAATAATCTTATATTGTGTGTGATATTTCCGAAACTGAAACTTGTTTATTGAAATAAATATTGGTTCAATGGAAAGAGAAATATTGAATTTTTAGTGGTTACGTTTTTAACTTTATAAACATAGCAGTGATAAGTAAAAACCAGTCTGAAAAATCCTTTAAAATATATTTTATTTTTTAACACACATAATTTTCTTTAATTTCGATATTATTCTCTCAAAGTTTCATTGGCGCATATTCATAAACGATCATCTTTTTTAATTACCTATTTAAGTTATTCACAATTGGCTACTTTCAGCACAATTAGTTAGCACTTAATCATGGGTAAAGTTGTAACTAAATGCCAACTACTAATACATTCAAAAAAACTGCTGATTGATTTCATTTTAATACATGTATACAAAAAGAAAATAATCTAGAGATGTGTGTTTTTTTTTTGTCAACAACATTCTATTGAATAATTTCATTCTACATACCCTTATTTTAATTGATTTACATACAAACTATAACTATACATTTTTTTATGTACTTTTAGAGAACAAAAATAGTCTCTTAATAGCTTTATAAGCCTTTTAATTAATTACTGTATATATCGATCAAAATATTATCGATATTTTGTTTTTTCTATATGTCAAAGCAGTAACTAAGCTAGTTATGAATTGTAGATAAGATCTACAACTATCTATGAACTATTTTTTAGTTTCTGTTTTACTAGTTCCGACTTTAGTTATGATTTCTGAATTGCGCCATTAATTTTTAATTGCCTAGATAAATCGATAAATTAGGAAAATTGTAAGTCCTTAAAATATTTTAAATCTTTCGGCCACAGTTCTATATGTATAAGTTTATAATCAAAACAATTGCATTTTTTCTTTAATTAGGGTTCACATATTATGAAAAATAAAACAAAAAAAATACAGCTAAATGTTTTTATGGAATAAGGTGGTTTGTTTATTAACCACCATGGCGGTTGGTATTCAAAATAATTATGATAAAAATGTTCGTAGCATATAAATTTGATTGAAACTTAGGTGAGATATTCTCCAATTATTTTATCTCATTTGGTATACCCCCATCTTCTGTGTAATCAAGCGGCTCTTCCAATCGGCACTTTGTCCATCATCAGATCGGCTTGCTCCTAATAATTCTCTTCTTCGTCGGGTTCAAGACTGCAGACACATTTGAATACGAAGGTATACATACATACCTTCGAATAAAACATCTTTTTTTCATAACACTGAATTAGATGAACAATAAACACTCAGACTTTTTTATTTAATGCGGGAAAAATCCCTTAGAAAAACTGCGGTTTACAATATTTTCAAATTAATATATTAATCTAAACGAGCAACCTGACGGCAAAGATTTGCAAAAAATATTTAAACGATGACTTAAGAAAATGTAATTGTTTAGCAAAATGCCAATAGATGTCACTTAAAATTCTTCAAAGGTGGTTAGAAAAGTGACCACTAAACCGGAAAGAGTTAACGCCCATAGGATTTTTGATAATAATTTATCAAACTGTTGAACATTTCAATATCTTTTAAATGATGTTGAAATTATATTCCACCGTATAATTTTCCGCCAAAAAGTATTACAATAATTATTTCTCTAATTTATGTTGGATTTAATCTGAAAATTTTCGACTTTTAAATAACTATAACTTTAAGAGATGAAAGATTCGTGACCTAAGATTTCGGAATCACATGTTTTTTTATATGGTCTACCGATATGTGTTACTGATTTTTTTCATTCTGAAGCCCAATAGATATACAAGCCCTTCTGAATTCAGTTTCAACGATAATTATACCCTACACCACCATAGTGGGGAGGGTATAATACGTTTGTGCAGATGTTTGTAACGCAAAAAAATATTAGTCTAACACCCACCTTAAAGTATACCGATCGACTTAGAATCACTTTCTGAGTCGATTAAACGATGTCCGTCCGTCCGTCTGGTCGGCTGGCTGGCTGTCCATGTAAACCTTGTGCGCAGAGTACAGGTCGCAATTTTGAAGATATTTCGATGAAATTTGGTACATATTATTTTTTCAGCTCAAGGATCAAGCCTATTGAAACTGGCTGAAATCGGTCCATTATTTCACCTAGCCCCCATACAAATGTCCTCCCGAAATTGGACTTTATCGGTCATAAATGTTTAATTTATATATGTATCTCCACAAATTTCGCTCCAAATAAGTTTTATATACACAAAATTCATGTCGCCAAATTTTGTCACGATCGGTCATAGCTCCCATATAGACCCGCTTCCGAAAATCACTTTAACGTGCATAAATCGCTTAAAAATGTTGGTATACTCACAAAATTCAACATAGTAAACTTCCATGTAGACATAAATCACACGGCCTAATTTCATGGTGATCGGTCCATAATTGGACATAGCTTCCATATAAGGCCCACTTCCGAAAATCTCTCAAAAATATAAATTATTGAAATTTTAAAAGAAAAATGTTTTTGCTCTTTTACTTAGTGTAGGGTATTATATGGTCGGGCTTGACCGACCATACTTTCTTACTTGTTTTTCATTTTCCTTTCTTTTTTTTTAAGCTCGAACTAAAACGTCCCAAAAGTGGTTTATACGTCAATGAAACTGAACGACCACCATTTTATCCCAGTGATCACATCCCTTACAGTACTTACAATCCGCGAGTGTTGCAGGAGCAATTTGATGCTCAAGGTCTAAAGAAAATTGATTTGATTCCTACTAAGAATAACGAAGATTTGTGGACATGGAATGTCGGCTTACAAAAGACAGAAAGTGAATTGGATCGTATTTTTATTGAGGCAGCTGTGCCAAAATTTGGTAAGTCAGTAATTACAAACTAATGGACGTACACGACGGACACATGAAAACATGTATTACAACATACTTAAAAATGATATCATTACATACTATATTTCTATTTAAAAATAGTTAGCTTTGTTGTAATTTTGTAATTGATGTTTTCAAAGAATAACCTAAAAATCTTGAAGCCGAAGCCGAAGCCGCTTTTTGATACATCCGAGAGGAGAATAGCTTTGAGTCAGCCCGAAGGCCAGCAATCCAAATATTTGTTTGGGAATTTATTTCATTGTTAGTAATTAGGGGCTTGTTCATAATGAAATATCGCATTATTAACTATATCCACAATTCTGAAATTGATATACATATATAATTGCCCCAAACATTTACAAGGTCCCTAAATATCGTTGTTGTTTTTTTCTTTACATAAAATGTTGGGGCTTTAATTCGTTTCGTAACGCCTAGGGCCATACCGTTTTTAAATGTTTTGCAGATATGAGAATGGATCTAGCCTGGGCGTTACAAACATCAGCACAAACGCATAAGACACTGTTTTAAGGACAATATATTTGGCTTTAAAATGGAATCAAAAATTATGTTGGACTTTGAGTAGTTTCAATGTTATGGGAAATTATGTTCATATAATTTTAGATAATTTTAACAAATTTTTAAATTGTCAAATCGCGATATTTTTGAAGAGGAAAGGGTTTCCGATGAAACAGTCATTGATTTGAGGAACCCTTTGGAAGATGTCAAATCCCATTTAAAATTTCAAGTACATGGACATTTTGAAAAAAGCTTCTGAAGGTGAGGTTTTTGTTTCAAAATGAATCGAAGCAAGTGACTTCGCAAATAACACAATATTGGCTTTAGCCTGTTGCCAGGTCCAACAGTTGTGTGCCCTAATGGACATGTTTCTTCAAATTATTTGCAAAATACATTCGAAAATTTTTATTTATTTTTTAACTGGATTTTTTTTATAGAATGTAACAATCTGGAATTGGGTGTTTATAGAATACCTAAGGATTTAGACAAAACCTTTTTTGCTGGTATAGCATTTGGCACGAAAGCTGTACAGCCGCATCCGATACCGAGAAAGAAGCCGTAAGTATGATCATTACTTCTAGGGAACATTGTATGAAATAAATAAAGAACTTTAATTCTCATTTAATAATATTATAGTCTAATAACTAGTTTTAATTGTTCTTTAATTTCAGCCACTATCAGAGGCCCCTTGAAATGGCCTGTCTGTATATTGCCTTCATTGAGGGCTTCCGTTTAAATGCTGAATTTTGGGCGGCCGTAACTATGGATAATATCTTAAAAATGGCTGAAAAGCTTGTTGAGAAGAGTGTTAAATTGAATTACAAATCGCCAGACAATGACTACGATATAATTCCCCAAATCAATGAACGACAAGCTGAACTTAATATAAAAGCACATTTTGCGGGCCCTCTGAAAAGTGAACCTAATATCTACAAAGCCCTGAGTATATATTTCTCCAAATATAACGCCTGTATTTTGTGTTCGAACAAATTGTATTTATTGATATGGAAGAGATGTAAGAATTTATTTTATGTCTACGATCCTAATGGTAGAACTGAGAATGCAACTCGGGATTTTGAGAACGGCAAGTGTGCTTTAATGTCCATAAACTTTGTCGAGCATTTAGTACATTTCATAGTGAATATAAGCGATACAAATTTGGAGGATGAATTTAGACTCTATGAGATTTTCCTAACTAGCTATGGCAAAATTCTTGATCCTCTACCCACGAAACCATTTCCTAAAACTATTCATAAACAATGGGCTGTGGTAAATGAGTCATACGCTGTTATACCGGGCTGCAATAATGGTTTGTGGCAGCCCACTACATCGGCCCTAGATAATCCCTCCATGCTGATATCGGTAATGGCCATACTTTATGCCCACATTGAACGTGGTAACAGCTGGAAACCAGATCAAGTAGACGAACTTATACGACTGGGTACCGCCTACTACAAAAGTCTAAGGAGAAAATTAAAACTGAAGGATGCCCAGCACGTTACCATAGTTGATTTGCCAGATAAATACGTCTTGGGAACGTTTAAGGCATCTCTGAAAAAGTCCCCATTTATGAACACTGGAACCGTGACAGATTTATGCAAGAAATTTATGGATTCCGTCTTGACTAGTGCTCTGCAGGAATTATTCGATAAAAAGTGGGAAGCGGCTCTACTTCAAATCGATAATTCTGTTTTGGGTCTATGGCGTGATAGTGAATTGTTTTATGTCTACGATCCCTTTAGGAGAGGTAAGGCTGGTCAGGTGTTAGATCCAGATGACTATAGAATCCAGGGTGCTGCTATACTACAAATACATGCCAATATTGAGTCCGTTCTAAGGATAATGCATGAAAAGTCCCTCAAATTGCGAAGAGGAGGTAAATTTTTCATACACGCCATCAGTGTAGGTTGCATTAAACCCATTATGGATGGTAAGCAAAGGAAGCAGAGATATCCAAAGTTAAAGCTAACTCCAGAAACATATGTGCAACCAACTGAAAAGCTGCCGGAAGAGGGACAAGGCGATATATCAGAAGAAGGTGCTCAAATTAAAAAAGACAATAAGAAGAACAAAAAAGATAAAAAATCTAAAGACAAGAAAAATAAGGTGGACAAAGTGTGTAGTATTGAAACTTTGGATGAAAAGCAACGAATTATAGTTTTTGAAAATTCCGAAATAGTAGAACCCATGATAGATGAAATAATATGCGATATTATTGATAAATTTCCTGAAAGCATAATAGGTCGTCCCAAGTTATACAAATCTGCGGGTCGTGTTCTATTACGCTCTGATAAAGAATACTTAGAAAATCTAAAGTATTTGGTTAAACATGAAGAGGATTACGATAATATGGAAATGTCCTTCAAAACTGAGCCAGAAACCAATACACCCGTTATATCATTGAAAGAAGAACTACAAATGCCCAGTAATTTCCAATCTTTACCAGATGGCACCTGGATTATTTTCGGTTCTCAACTGGTGCCTCAACTCGATGAGGCACAACTTAAACTTAAGGCTCTTCTATCCAGCATCGTAAGTGTCGTTCTTACGGCGAAATATAAAATATCAACTTGGTCTACCAAATTAATTGACTACGCTATGGATGCAGTCGATAACTTTAGTGAGGACTTTCCAACATATCAATATGCTTTGGGAGCTTTGTTACATAGGAGCGTACCTAAGATATTGCTGGGTGATAGAACCTATGAAGTAAAGGTGCAAAAAATCTTAAGATCGGATATACAAAAAACCTTGAGAGAGGCGTTGATAGAGACCTTAATAGATTTTAATCGTTTATTGGTAATTTGTCAAAGATTCTGTTGTCTGATAGTCAAAAGATACAATTTCCTCTATATGCATTGCGGCTTTCCCGTAAATACCGTGGGTTACAGAAAGTTCAACACGGGACCTGGCTGTCTGATTCGCTTCGTTGAGCTGGATCCTCTAATTAGACGCATTGAATTCGGTTGCAATCCTCAGGGTTGTGACATCTCGAATTATGTTGTCGTTCCACTAAAGGTGTATGATATAACTCCAGAATCTATGGGCCGTTATAGAACATTGCCCCAGAATATAGAGCAACAAATGTATAATGTGGCATTAGATGAGAAATCTCGGTTTGAAGAAAGCAAAAAGTCCAAAATGCGTTTCCTTAATGAGGCATTGGCCAAAGAAGATCGTCGTATAAAAGAGTTCATGTCAGAGCGAGCAACAAGAAACAGAAATAAAGCACCAAAAACCAATAGTTTAGAAGGAACTTCTGTAGGCAAATTTAGGAGTGAGGACAACATCGACTACGAAGATGAAGAATTCCTCGACGAAGAAGAAGCTGTTGAAGAATGCACAGTTGAAGTCAAACATGAGTTTGGTACAGAGTTAGGCACAGCTGGAGATGAAGAGTATCTAAAACCACAACCCATACTCTATGGTTACAGGATGAGCGAGAAGGATTTATTGTATAAAATACAAGGTAGCAAAGCCTTAGAGGGACGGACGAATTGTATTTATGATGCAATTAAACCCTGCTTGTTTGCCAGTGCCTTGGCCATTTTGTATGCCATACTAAAACCGCTTAATGAATGGACTTCTCATCGCATTGACCAGGTTATTGATTCAACTTTAGTACTAAGTGATACAATAAAAGATATGTCCAATGCCCAAGAAAGAATTATCAAAAATGTATCCGTGGATGACTATATTTTTGATATTTGGTTAAGAGTTAATGAACCTCTTGGTTTAATCGGTAATCTTGAAAATCAACTGGAACTAGTTTTGTCTCAGAACAAATATTTAATTTTGCAGACTGCAAACTGTTCTTATACATTAGGAAAAGATGAGTATTATCATTTATTTGATTCTTATCAAAGCATGGAACTAATGGACAGTTGGGAAGAAGAGGATATATGTGAAGAAGAGGATATACATGAACAGAAACGGCAACATAAATATCCGAAATCAATAAAGCGTTATGGAGAACGAAATACCGCTTCTTGGATACTGTTTGCCGACATAAAGTCTATGATAAAGTATATGAACCAAAGAGCTTGCAATCAAACATGGAAAGAAGACCGGGTATATAAATTTATGATCATGGAAATAGTATCCTTTAAAAAGGCCGCACAAAGCACATTTGTCCTTCAATTACTCACAGGCATGCAATCTTGTAATGTGCAAGTTGAACAGGAGACATCCATATGTGCCCATAACGAGTCCATTGCTTGGCTAGAGCACTGTCTTCCCATTTGGAGTAGGCTGAATAGAAAAAATGCAGCTGGACGATATCGCGGTATGGTCGTTACGAAATTGAAAAATTATGACATCGAAATTGATCAACGTCTATGGTCCTTATGGGGAAATTTACATCCGCAGGCTCCAGTTTTCGGAATGTCTACAAGAGGCAAACAACATCTGGCTTGCTGTGTCATGTCCTTATGTGCCGCCAGTCTTTACAGGCTGGTCGATTGGAGTCCACAACTTTTAGACTCGATAATTGTCAATGGAGATCGTTATATGCAACAGAGCATGCAGAGTATTAAATGCGAAGATTATCAATTCGCCTTGGAAAATCTCGAAGTTGAATGCCAGCTGGACAATGTGGAATTTTACATTCATATTGAAATGGTGGCCTATGGCAAGCTATACAGTAGTCCCAATTACAACTGCATGAATTTGGCCGAAGCTATTATGTATTTCTTTAACTATTTCCAATTTGGCATACTGCAGTCTTTTAAAAAATGCTTAGCTATTGGTTTTATGCCCGGTCGTGATGGTGGTTACTTCATGTTCGATTGTCAAAGTCAGGATCATCCACTCTTTCCTAAGGGTCAAGGTGCCTCGTACATATTACGCACTAAATATCTGCAAATTCTTTTGTATTGCATCGTGATTACTCTCAACATTCCCTACTATAATGTCCAATTCACTTTGCACAAAGTGAACTTGTTGGCCAAGAATCAGCAGGGCTACAAAGAGAAACAAGCTGTTGAGAATCCTTGAAAAATACTATTGTTATAAGTTTTAAAAGTAATCATTAGAACCAATTCTAAAATTGTATGTGTGTCGGTATTTTTGGAACAAATTAGTTGTAAATTTGTATTGTATTGTTCAAAGGTTTTTACAAATAAATTCAAATAAATATTTAATTATTCGAAAGCATTGTTAACTTGTCCATACAATCATAGAGAAATATTTATATCGCTAACAAGTTAGATAGAGCTGTGCCTTAAGTTCTTAACATGCTAAGTTAACTTAGTCCATCTACAAAGGATACTTTCTGATACATTCGTTGGTATTCATGGTTATAAAAAAAATAATACTAAAAATATAGTATGAACTTTTACATTGTTTAACATTTAATTGAACATATAATTTTAACAACAGAAAATAACAAATACATACTTATATGTATATAAGAAAAGTTAGCCTTCCTAAATTTCCTAATGACGATAGCGATAACGTCTCAAATCATCTTCAGCCGTTTTATAATGATAACCATCATCACGTAAAACATGGGCGGGCTCTACCGGAGCAATAGGCTGTTGTTGTTGATGCTCTTGTGGTTCCAGAGCAATCATTTGCTGTTGTTCCATTTCGGCAATTGCATGCATCACTTCTTGCATTTCTTGTTCGCGGTACATCTGTTGCATGTGCTGTTCACGCATCAATTGTTCCTGGTATTGTTGATATGTAAGCTGGGGCATGGGTGCAGGTGGTGGCAACATCATGCCCATAGGAGGAAGATATTGATTTTGTGGCATCATTGACATGGGCGGTAGATAGCGATTTTCAGGCATTGTTACGGACTCGGGTGGTGAAGTGGTTGTATCGTAAGACGCCTGTTCCTGTGCTGGTATCTCAGTGGTAGTCATGGCATAATTATTTATATTTTGTTCGGTGGTGAATTGTGGTTCCGTGGTGAATTGTGGTTCAGTGGTGAACTGCTGTTCAGTGGTTGTCTCTTCTTCCATATAAGGGCTGTTGGTAGTGGTGGGTGGTAAAGAGGTTGTTGTTGGTGGGACATCTGTGGTGGTAGTGTCTGGTACAACAGGTGGTAAATATGTTCTCATGGGCATTTCGTAGGGTACTTGTGGTGGCTGTAAGTTTTCGATTTCTTGTGTTGTTGGCATATAACGAGATCTTATTTCGGGCACATGTTCGTTGTTGTTAGAAGATACTCTAACCATTTCAATGGATTGTGGATGTATACCATAGATGGGTTGTCCCTCTTTGATGATTTCAATTTGTGTTGGTAACTCAACTACTTCATGTTTTTCTATAGTCGTTTCAACACGTTCATTAGCTGGCCTTTGATTACGATGCATTGGCATCTGAATGCCATCCGGATGTTGGTTATGATGTTGATGCTGTTGATTTTGCAATTGATAGTTTGGCGGCAAATAGTGACTGGCCAAATGGGAGACATCTGCTGCTGCAACAGCCATCAAAATGGCTAATGTTACTAGAGAAGATTTCTTTAAAGAAATTGGAATTTATTACAATTTGTAAAAGTTATTAAACGAGAAAATATGGTAAAACCATATTGACATTCAGACATCATAATTTCAAGGACGATTACTGTAAGCCAAACGAAAATATCTCAGTTTTAAAACTGAACAGTTATACTAATTTTTTATCACTTCTATTTATGTTTTTATTTACCTTACTTACCATATTTTATTAAATAAATATATAAAAATAAGGAATAAATAGATGAATTGTGCGTTTAATATAAATTGACTACTTAAGACTATGAATTTAAAAATGAAACTGTTAAATGACCAAGAACCTCTAACCGTATTTATATCAGTAAATAGTCAAATATTTATTTAAGTATAAAACTAAATCAAATAAATAAATAAATAAATAAATTAATGAATAGAGAGAGATACAAAAAACATAACGTCGACATACAATTTTAAAAAAAATAAAGACCTTCAATGTTTAAACATCCAGCCCATTTAAAGAAGAAATCGATCTTAAAAAAATCTACTTGAACTTCTTAAGAGTTACAATACGTATACAATTGTACATTCAAATCTGAATAAAATATTTTTTTAGTTTTTTTTTATCTACAAGAATAAAACTTTGCCTTACAAATTCAAATACTATGCACATAATTATTGTTTAATAAAAAATAGTACTAAATAGTAGTGGTATGTATCTAGCGTTAATTGTAGTACCATTATTTTTAATGTCATGTTGTATTATGACGTTTGGGCCAAATCTCCCCCCACGGTTTATATTTATAAACTGCCGTGTCATCTATGTGTTCAATGTATGAAACCATACTACTACTGATCTCTATTTGAGGTTCATTCATCCATGAGATAGTTTTGTTGAGCTAAATGATATTAAAGTGTGTAAGTTTTAAACAATGTTTCATTTTAACCACATAAATCTATTGTCAGTTTTTTATCTAAATTTTAAACATTTTAAATGCTGCGTTAATTACACTCACACTTTGTTTTGTGGTATTAATGGCTTGTGGCATCGAACATTTATTTCTGTGACCATTATTTGCTTTTCTGTTTGTAACCCTAAAGGGCAGTTTTAAATTTTAGGTGATTTTTTGTAATTTTTTTTTAAATTTTCAAAACATAATATATATGAGGGGCTTAGAGCACAAGGGGTTCAAGTGCCTTTTTTTCTCAAATTGAGTTAACATATGGAGTTAGTAGGTGAAGTTCAGAGAAGTTCATAGGACAATAGTTGAATGTGGGATTCTCATCCGTTAGCGAGATATGGCGACCAATTCTAGCACTTGTCATTAGCACTTAAACCCCTTGTGCTCTAAGCAATTATTAAAATTAATTTTTCACATGGACTGATTTAGTGAATTCAGATGAGTGATCAGCTAAAATCTAGCAATTAATTCCATCACTTGTTTTTAAAACACCTGTTTCAAATACCTTTGTGGATTATTTTCCATAAAAGAAAAAGTAACATAAAATAATGGAATAATGGAAAAATTTTTGATTTTTTATTATTTATGGTACGTAAAATCATTAAAAATAAGTGAATCTGAAAATAATATTGACGAATTTTCTGAATCTGATCATATTATACAAAGACGATCTTATGAATGTGCAAGAAAACTTCACCAAACTAAATCTGAAAGCTCGAAATGTTGACCGAGTCGTGTTGTTACTACCACAACTTCCTCCAAGAAACAGCGTCAAAACAATAATATTCCCGAAATTCAAGAACCTACAGGATCTTCTTTGCTATATACCACCAATTTACCATGAATGGTTTAAAGCACTTCCTCACGATAGAATGGAATAAATTCCGGAAAGAATCGAAAGTCAAGGTGAGGATGTCCCCGATGATGTCATGGAATCTGATTATGACGACTAAAAAATGTAACAAAGAACCTAAAAGCTTTTCTTAATAAAAAAATTCCGCAATAGAATTGCCTTTAAGTAAGTATAAAACTTTTTTTTAATCTGCGCAATTATTTTAGAAATATAATTTTTTTTGGCAAACAAAAATATTTTTTTAGGAAAATTTCGAATTTTTTGTTTTTTAAAACTGCATAAAAAATTGGAAAATGTATATTTTTAAAACGATTGCGAAGATTAAAAACGTATTAAGCCTTAATTAAAGGTAATTTTATAAAAACTATACCGTTTTTGAGTTACGCGAATATATGTTATGCAAACTCCTCCATTTTTGAAATATCGGTATATCTCGAAACGAGAGGTTGGCACTACTGAATTCAGTGTACCCGAATTAGTTTAAGCCGCTGGGTGCCACCCTTGACAGAAAAAAAGTGTCAATTTCATGCACAGTGTTATTGTTTTATTACCTACTAATAGGAAGGGTATATGAAATTCGTCACAGACAAATAAATCACTCTTACATGTTAATCTTTAATTATACTTTCATGACAATTTTAAGCATCACTCTTCACAATTGACAAGGTACAAACCGATTTAATTTGGTAGGCTCTGTGAGTTATTATTGAATATTGAACTTCTTAAAATTAGAGCATTTTGTATGCTTAAGGCAAGGCTGTTTTCAATTGATATCGCCTAAAGTTACCAAAATAAAGTCATACATATATGAATGTATGATTTAAATTTTAGCAAATATTTGTAAAAAAAAATAAAAATCAAATCATAATGAAGGCTACACATTTGGTTTGCTTTTGAGTGTTTTAAGTACACTTCGTGGTTAATTTTGTTTAAAAAACCATTAAATTCATTAAATAGTTTTGATATGTTGTTTGAAAAACAAAAAATATAACAAAATAATACTAATTGAATTGAATTTGTATAAAATAGAGAAACACTTTAGCAAAAGGCACGAGTTGGTGACAAATTGTCTAGCGTTAAAGACTGTTTGAATGAAACAACGAAATAAATAGATGTTGATCTGTCTCAGTTGAGTACAAAATTATTTACAAGTTTTCTATGTGTGGAGACCCCATGCATAGACAACAACTAGATAGGTAACTGAGAGCCAAAAACCTAAGTCCGTTGTCAAAAACCTAATTCATGAGAATGTATTGCATGTATTTTGTTATTGTATCACCCGTATGTGTGAAATGAGAGTAATTTTTCCATATATATTACTCTCTCCTTCCGTTCTATGTGTTTATTCTATGACCCCATGTAAGGTGCAAAATTTCGTTTCATATTTTTTCTAAACACAAATTATAAAGTGATATTCCAAAAAATGAAAACAAATGAAATAATAAATGCATACATAATTGAAATATATTTTTCTATAAATTTTATTAATCTATCATGATTTTTTTTGTCTAACCTTTTCTTTCATTTCGAATTAAACCATGTCCATAGATATTATGAAACTGTATTTGATTCCATAATTTGTTAATATTTTATAATAACTTGCTCTATATTGACATTTCTTAATAATTTAATTCCACACTTTTAGTTATTCATAAAATTTTTCTAATACAATCTGTAACCAGTTCTTAAAGTAAACCAATTGGATTAAGTCTACGCTAAGTGTTGAATATGTAGAGTAACTACTCTACACTGTAGTCATAGGGGTAAAGCTTATAGCTAATTGCTTAATTACTGAGAGAAGATTAAAACATTATTAAACTAATAGACACATATATAAACATACATAGAAATAACTGTTATACATCTGTACATCATATATCGAACTTTCAACAGCTGAATAAAGTTATTGTTCAGAATGTTTTACCATCTTAAAACTGAACTCTCTGGAAGTTCTTTGAAATCAAATTCTTTCTTTTCTTATTTGGTCGTCAAAGTGTACAGTATAATTAAAAACTAGAACTGAGAAATTGTGAAACAATTATATTCAACGTGGTTTAGTGATTACATAATTCAAAACCATCAAATTAATTAAATTAAATTCTAAATATTGCGAGTGAAACAAAATCTACACGTTTCTGAGGGATTTTAAATCATTTTACCTAATTTTGTGCGTTTCCATCAAAAGCAAGTAAGATTTTACCCAGAATTGATTATCTGGATAATTCTAATAATAATTTATTTTAGGAACACTCCATACTTTAATTTTTACAAGCGACAAAGCGTGATTTGAACGTACATAAAAGTGCCTTCTAACCTCTTACAGTTTGAGACTTTCCGTCTTCAGACTATAAAAACATAAAGTGTACGTTTCCGAAATCGCTGCTGAGCTCGCTTCTGGATACCTCTTCTTTTTTTTCAATTATAGAAGATTTGCATTTCATCAACTGTTCCTAACCTCAACAAGGAGTTACTTACGTCAACTATTCCTCGGCGTTCGAATAGAAGATGCCAAATTAAGTATCACCATATTGTGGAATTATTAGTCATAGTCGCAAAGACACAGTTTCGTATTTATTTAATAATTAACCAATTAAGTTCCTCAGTTTAATCCTAGCCCATCCAAATTTTGCTATATTTTCAATAAATTAAAACCAGTAAATTAAATTTATAAGCCACTTTGAAAAGTACAAAGGAAATTAACAATATTTAATTCTATTTAAATATAGAAATTCTATCAGCATGAAAAGAACATAGACAACAATGTTGTCACAATTTCAAAACTATTTTGCAAATCACCCAAAAACTTTAATAAATATATCAATTCTAAAATCCTAAAAATTTCCTTATTAAATCTCATTTAATTTCACTTTTTAAATTGTTAAATTTGCATTTTCCTTAAAATTACTAAATCAATTTCTAAAAATTAACAAATTTATACAAATTTCTCTAAAAGAAGCAATAATTGAATTCCATAAAAAAATTAATATTTTATATAAATAATGTACTATTATAAATTTAAATTCAAAAAAAAATACTTATTGCTATCTGTAGTATAATTTGCTTGTAATATAAGATATTACAATATAACAATTAAATTTTAATCATGTTAAGCAAATTTCTAAATTAACTATAATAAATAAGTTCATACAATTACCCATTTTATATATAATTTCTGTGCTGCGATCGATGCAATAATCCCCAATAATTCCCAATATTTATGCAATCAAACAATTAATATTAAAAAACATTATATATAGCCAATCATCTCATACTGGAGTAAGTTCGAGAGGCCTCATCGTGCTGCTGCAGAATGTAAGTGGTGAGTGAAACAATAAATTTATTGTAATTTGTTTTTGCTGTTGATCTCTTTTTTTTTTTTTCCAATTGATTGTTTATTTGCATATTTTTTTTCTATTTTGTCTTTGCTTTTACATGTGAATTTTTAAGAATATAAGCAATAGATAAACAAGTAATTTAACTTTTATTACTTATGAATGAATTTGAGTGTGAAGACGAATTACCAAAAATCAGATTAACTGACCTACATTAATATACAGTCAACCTTAAAAATAGTGATACCAAAATTTAATATGTTAAATTGCTTACATTCTTAAGTTACACATGTAAAACAAGAGATTTATTGCCAATTCATAAAGAAATTATTGATCGATCCGCGATATTAACATTAAAATTATTATTCTGTTTTTTTTTTAATATTATAAACAATAAATATCTATTGATATCTTTTGTTCATTTAGAAATAACATCCTAAATATTAGTTATAAAATGTTCTTTATATACTTGAATTTTGATATCTTGTGAAATAAAAATATAGTTAAAATGAATTTCTGAATCTTTATAAAATTTCTTGTATGATGGTATAAGGTTAGTAGTGAGTTTTACGATTAGGGGTTTTAGCATAAATTTACGTCGCTAAAACCAAAGGTAGGGTGGGTCATGAGACGTATGTCTTTAATAACATCTTGAAGACAAATGTATCGTAATATCGACAAGGAGAAACTAAAACCACCAAACCACTAGAGAAACTTAATACAAAATTAGGGAGTCTATAATAATATTTGTGTGGCAGGGTTTTTATGTGGATTTAGGGAAGACAGGTGGACACGACCCCCCCAACGACTGCTTGCTAGTGGCTTAAATGGCTCCCATTAGTCCTTCCTAGAATTTCCCAATAAAACTTATCATATATTTTTTGAACATACACATAAATTTGATTTCATCTTTGTTTACGTTTGTGACTTTGTCCTCAACACTATTTATAATTGTAAACCCCTGAACATAACACCCATGTTAATAAAGCTTAAATAGAGAATTATACATAGAGACGAGACACCATGATATAAATAAATACAAGGTAGTTTAATTTTCTCTTTATGTCAGTCAACCTTATTAAGCATTTGACAATAAAGGATATTTGAAGTTCATGTGTAAAATAAAGCTACCATATTTATTAAAATTAATCCCATTTTTGCCTTTTTTGATGTATAGATACTTCAAACATAAATAAAATAAAAAAATATTTTATTCAAAATATTCTTGTGCGAGTGTTCTGTCGCGTTTATAAAATAAGAAATACGGTTCATACAATTTTAAAATACTCTGGTCAGAGAGAATTTATATTTGGTAAGGACCATTTTAATTATAACGGCTTTTCAAAGGGCAGTTACCTAGCTCTCATATTTATTCTTCAATATTTTGGTGTTGATATGACCGTAAGTTTTTATTTACTGCAATTGGACGTTCTATTACAAAAAAAATCAAGTGGACAAAAATAATTGGAAGCAACATGAGCTGTCTTTATCCAGATTGCAAAAGCTCGAATCATCTTTCCAAAAAAATTAAATATCAAGTTTTTTAAAAAAGTATGTCAAATAGCTGAAGAAGAATTACCTGTTCAGCCAATGGTTTGCTCCCTACATTTTTCAAAGATGGACATACAAATAAATGACAAAAATGTAAGGTTGAGTATGATTTTATTTGTTTGTTAAATTTTACATTGATATCAATTGACCTCCCATTACGCTATTACGCTGTATGATTAAAAACTTTAGAAAAACAAATAATTACAATGAAATATCAATTGCACTTTAAAAACTGACAGTGGTTTTATTCAGGAAAAAAATTTCGTTTTACTTTTTCTGAAGAAGCAAAATAGGAATTAATTCCACTTTCGATCGGAATGGAATTCTGTGACATGCCAGAAAAACCGTTTTTGATTATTTTAAAGATAAATTACACAGTAGTGAGAATTGTTACATACTACACATATTTTATTGAAAATTTCTCGGAGTATTGTAACTTTTCTCTAAATGTGGCAACGCTTCTCTGAATATTTACAAATAAAATAGACGTCAAAAATCCCCTTTCTTGTCAAAAAATTATAAATGAAACCATGATAGAAATATAGAGGTAGTTTCAATCAAATTTTTTTTTTCAAATAAGGTTTTTTGAAGTTTCCTTATTTTGTGAGCATTATAAAAAGCGTTGCCACATTCCGAAAAATGATTTTTATTTTAGAGAAATTTTTTACAAAAAATGTGTAATTTATAATTTAGTATTTAAATAAAAATGTATTAAGTATGTTGTGTTGGAAGTTAATGATTCAATTCCTAACATTCGCTATATAATTTGGGCTACCTGACAAAGAATTTTCATTAAATTTTAAAAAAAATTAATTTAAACGTTCCAAAAGGCTTAAAAAACTGGTGTTCGGTTTGTATAATCCACCATCTGACAAGTTTTACATACATCCAGCCACTGTTGTCGTTTGTTAGGTAATGTAGGGACTTTATAAAAATTTACATTTGAATTTTTGCAAAAATATTTGGTATTTTCGCAGTTGGGGAAAATGCAACTCATGTTTGTTAAATCTTAAAATAAATGTTCACAAATTAGCTTTGAAATATTTGAAAATGAAAATCGTACCTTTGATCCCAATTTGATAGTAAATATTTTTTTTAATATTCTTAAAATTAATGAAAATTATGTATTAATTTTTTCACAAACTTCAAAGAATATATGGGAACATTTTTAATTAATATGGTATTACTATTTTAACGAAAACGTCAAAATCCTTAAGCATGTCAGACGTAGAATTTTAAAAAATAAAGAGAGAATGAAACTACCTTCTATTTTTCTACTATGAATGAAACTACCTTGTAATTTTTTTATATCATGCGAGACACCTCCGATTTGTCAAATAAAAATACAACAAATCATATGTTTGATACAAAATAACAAAATACATTGACTAGCATCATGATACAACCATTAGAAGGTAGAATCACTAGAGAGTGAGTTTAAAATGCTATGCCTTGTTACGTCAAATAATAGAAAAATAAAAAAACAGAAATCCAAAAATACGAATAATAACAAATGAAAATTGAGAAATATTTTGTTTATATTTGAAATAGATAATTTATTTGCATACGAAAAAAAATCATTTACGCCTTTAACTGGTGTTTTTGATGTTTTATTTCAATTGTACTTTTATTTTTTTATTTTCTGTTAGTCTGACAATTCAAGGCAAGTATAATTGAGAACATATTTTGTAGTGATTCTACCTTTTATTGTTATATTATGGACTAGCATGTATTTTGTTGTTGTTGCTAGAGTTAGGTTTTTGACAACAGACATAGGTTTTTGACAATTACGTCTCGTCTCTATGTTACCCTATGAAAGCTTGTATTTGAGATTTAGGTTCTCATGTTATAAAACGAAACGACAAATGTTTGCAATATCCCAGTATTTTTTAATTTCAATACGTTTACATTTTGAATCTACAACCCTACAAATATATTTAAATTCAAAGCAAAATGTGTACATTTTCAAAGAAATGTGTGTGAAAACATCAAAGAAACTTTTTTTCATTATTACAAATTGCTTCAATCAACATCAAACTAATTCAGTTATTTTTTTTTTTAATTATTTTGGCAAAACAAAATTTCCAACGTTTCTTAATTTTAACAATAAAGAACACCATATATTTTGTATAATTTTCTTCGTTTTTTTTTGTAAAATAGAGATAGAAGAGATAGAAGTTATTTAAAAAAACCATGAACTGTTCAGCTTGTGGAGTAAATAAAATTGGTCCCGAAATTGATCCTTTTGGTGGCTATTTCTGTAGCAATTCACATCTTCAGTGCAATGAATGTAATGCCTCAAAGAATGGTCATTGTGGTCTTTGCCGTGCCAGTACAAAATTTATACGAATGAATTTCAATTCACCCAAATCCTCAGGTGAACAGCCATTACAATCGACACCACATTCAAGTTTATTTTCTAAGGATCAACCCATATGTACAGCTTTCTCAAATCAAATGTTTGAAGAAATCGAGACACAATCTAGACTATCCAAGGAACATTTAAGTATGAAAGATTCTAGGGAATCCATTGGCAGGAAATCAAATGAAACCGGTGCCATTGTCAGTGTAAGTGATGTGTTGACAATAGAAAAACATTGTGACGAACATCTGAATATCATGGAAACTTTATTTATTGGTAAAACATCAGCAGATAATTCGGCCTCCTTCATTGATAATCCAGTTCATCAAGATGTCGGAACAAGTTTAAATGTTGGCGGGATTTCAAAAGTTGAAAATGAAAAATCATTTAATTATTGCCCCAAGGAATTAGAGGATATGAAAAAAGAAAATGTGTTTTTATTTGATAAGGTAAGTGTGAAAATACAGGAATAATAATGACTCTATTTTTATACCCTTCAGCTTCGTGAGAAGGGTATATATAAGTTTGTCATTCCGTTTGTAATTTCTACATTTTTCATTTCCGACCCTATAAAGTATATATATTCTGGATCCTTATAGATAGCGGAGTCGATTAAGCCATGTCCGTCTGTCTGTCTGTCTGTCTGTCTGTCTGTCTGTCTGTCTGTCTGTCTGTCTGTCTGTCTGTCTGTCTGTCTGTCTGTCTGTCTGTCTGTCTGTCTGTCTGTCTGTCTGTCTGTCTGTCTGTCTGTCTGTCTGTCTGTCTGTCTGTCTGTCTGTCTGTCTGTCTGTCTGTCTGTCTGTCTGTCTGTCTGTCTGTCTGTCTGTCTGTCTGTCTGTCTGTCTGTCTGTCTGTCTGTCTGTCTGTCTGTCTGTCTGTCTGTCTGTCTGTCTGTCTGTCTGTCTGTCTGTCTGTCTGTCTGTCCGTCTGTCTGTCTGTCTGTCTGTTGAAATCAATTTTCTGAAGGCCCCAGATATCTCCGGGATCCAAATCTTCAACAATTCTGTCAGACATACTTTCGAGAATTTTGCTATTTAAAATCAGCAAAATCCGTCCATAAATAACGGAGATATGAGCAAAAATCCGAGACAACCTCTGAAAATTTCATCAAAAAACACAATGTATTGCATGCTTTGACAAAAAAACAACAAAACTTATGGTTGGATGTGCAAGCTATGCGTATTTTGTTTTTTTTTTGTGTTTTGTTTCTTTTGGCGTTGTTGTTGTTTTTTATACAACTAAACTTTTGTTTGGTTGTGTGTTGGTTTTTTTGACAAAAAATCAACAAATCGTATGTTTGAATGTGCATGCTTTGCGTATTTTGTTTTTCTTTTGTGTTTTGTTTCTTTTGGCGTTGTTGTTGTTTTTTATACAATTAAACGTATGTTTGGATGTGTGTTGGTTTCATTGCCTTGCGTATTTTGTTTTTGTTTTTTCTTTTGGTGTTCTGTTTCGTTTGGCGTTGTTGTTGTTTTTTGTGTTCTTGATAAATTTAGGATGCTGTAAGCTGAAAGTGGGCAATGTACATACATACCTATATATTAATTATAAAAAATAATAATGCAGTCACAACAAAGGTGAAGGGTATATAAGATTCGGCATAGCCGAATATAGCACTCTTACTTGTTTTTAATGAATTTGTATTTCATTGAGACGTAGTAGGGTCTAAAATAAATATGACACTGAAAGTGGTTTCAGCACAATCTTTAACAAAATGATTACATTCTTGCTTTTTTCTTTTTTAATAACTCGTTCATCTAGTATTATATCGTTACCTTAATATAGATTTTTTTTGGCTAAATATGATATATGAGCGGACCATTTATCGAAATAAACGAAAACCTTGGCTTACAAAAAAAACACGAGTTAGGGCATTTCTATATTAAGATATCGTTAGTTAGATGAGACCACAATATCTATGTTCCGTGAATTAGTTATAATTCTTTTGTAGTATTTGATTTTCAAATACTATATATTTGAGGAGCCGCTTTTTCGCATTTTTTCAAAAATATATTTTTTTTTTGTATTTTTATAATATTTGGATTGAAATCTTCTAGAAACAATCAAGTTTACTAAGTAAATTGTGCTTAACAAAACGTACAATACTAGTATAAACCGAACAAAAAATTATTTAATTTCAATGTGTAATTTGTTTATATATTAGATCAGTATTAAAAACATTAATTTAAAATATTATAGTTAAAAGCAATCATAAAAATATACAGCCTAACCACGAAAGCCTTAAAGTCGATTTTAAGTCCATAAAGTTGACTATTATTTTAAATTTCGTACCATAAAACAAATATCAAATATAATTTAAAATGTTGTGTTATTATTTTAAAAAAATAGCTTTTTGTTTTGAACTTTTATGTACAATTTGTATTTATAATTTTTTTAAATTTCTTCTTTTTATTTACATTCATTGTAAAATATTTTCAATTATTTGAATGTATGTATATGTTGGAAAAAGTTTTGAAGTCGACTTTAAAAATTAACTTTAAAATTTCTTTCATAGTTAGGGTGATACTTTTTAATTTTGTTTTTAACAAAACGTACTTTTTTTCTTTTTCCGATATCAAATGGTTTTTTTCAAACATCCCAATATTTAATGTGGTGACTTATGACAGTTAGATGTATCTATTGATAAGTAAGAAACTTGTTACCATTTCCAGGTTCATGTATTTTTCTATACATGAACGAAATAAATAAAACTCAATTTCCCAAAAATTTTAAATGAGCGAAAAAGCAGCTCCTCATTTATGTATACATTTGTACATACATTTTTTTTCTTTTTTTAAATTGACTTGAGAGTTTTTCGAATAAATATTTACCATCAATATTTTCCAGGATCCCAATGATTCCTATTATATACGTACATCTGAAATACGTTTTTTGGATTCAACTGATAGTTTTCAAAATGTATATACCAAAACAGAACCCGAGGATCTGGCGTGCCCATCAAGTAACAATGAACAACAGTGGAATTCCCTATCGGTAAAAGTTCTACGTGATTTTGAAACTCAAAACTCTGCGGATAGAACAGAAGTTGTTAAGAGTTATTTAGAGAATTGTAGTCCAACGACATTTTATCACTCGCCCGTCTACAATTGTCAGCATTCTCACTGTGACCTTGGATGGCGAACAAGAAAGTCAAAAATGGAAATGACCATGAAAACCGTTAGTGTTTCGACCGATTCAGATCCAAGTCTTAAATCTATCTGCTTAGATATAACCAATGAGAAATTGACCACCAAATTTAAATCTCATGATTATTTAATTATGCAAACAGCGGGAATTTCCCCTCATGTGCAATGTTCTGCTATTGAACCCTTAGATAAAGATGTTAAACCCAGTATGGACATTCGTATGCAGAAAATTTTGAAGACCTTTAAAGAGGATCCGAAACAAACAAAATTTAGCGAAAAGTCAAATGTAATTAAACTTCCTACACAAGTTCCAGCGAAACAACCGCAGGAGAGAGAACATAACGAGATACGAAATTTAAAAAATGAAGACAAAAGCTCTGTTTTAATTAATAGATTATTAAACACACATCGGGCATTTTATAATCCTTCAAATTCACAAATATCTCCGGTAAATAATTTACATCTGCTGCGACAACATCAACCTGAACAACAAGAACCTCCTTTGCCACAGTTTCAAATAGTGCCCTGTTCTAACGCTTTGGCCAAAGAACTTCTTCTAAATCAAAAGAAGCTTTTAAGTTTTAAACCGGTTCCCGCCTGTGTGTTGAACATACCCCGCTCACCCATACAATGCCCTGAATCTACTTGCCAGCGCATGATATTTGTATCGAATTTCAATAAACATTTGGTTGTTGACCACAGCCACCTGCCCATGGAACGCATTACTCCTTACCAGTGCAAAAATTTCTTTCTGGATGCACGTTTGGCCCACTGCGGCACTAGTAAATGCCACCTGTTGTATTTAATGCGTGATAAAATTACCGATTTGGGAAGCAGTGAATATAAAGATTTTCTTCCCATCCTGGTCATGACCACTCGCATTTCCCTCAATGAGTTGTGTGGCCTAAGAGATCAAACATCAGCCTTGGAGTTTTTCCTTATTTGGGTAACTGGTATTGCGCCCGAAGAATTTCCCACATCGGTGTCATTAACCGTTTGGTCCAGATCTGGCAGAGTACCTTCGTGTCATGTTGTCTACTCGGGACAAATGTACTCCATACGAAAATCCCAGCGTGCTTTAGATGTTTGGCAAAGTGGTCGTATGCTTTTATTGTCGGCCCATGAAATTGATACTCTGACTTGTAATGGCAAGGAAATGCTGAATTTACAATTACGCGTTCACTGAAAAAGGCATGGGAATAATATAATTTAAGAACAAATTGAATGTTTTGGAGTTACGTGTCTTGTTAATGGGTTCATTAATATGTACATATATCCTTACAAATATATTTTTTAATTAGTTTATTTTAAAAATTTCTTATATAAAACTAAATAGATTATTGATCTTTCAGATTAGAAATTAACAAATTATACTTTTTTAAACCGTAACCTCATTTCTAGAATTATATATGAATAATATTTTATTCGAGATGTTTATAATCCACCCAGGTGAAGTAATATTAAATCGTTTTTGTTTACTTTAAATGTGTTCAGTTTGAATATTACCCAATTAACGCTGGTAAAAACTGGATGACTATTAGAATTTTCAAAATGTTTCGACAAATACTTCTGAATTCATCTGGTATTGATTTCGACAATATGGACATTAAAATCATTTCAAAGGTCAATATTTTACCATTATTTCTGGATGTTAAAAACATAAGTGGTATAGGGTATATTAAAGCTATATGAAAACAAAAACAACAACAACATATGTTTGTGTTTTTTCAAAGTTTCCGCTCTTTTATATACAAAAAGGAAGATGGATTAGTTTGTATATATGGCTTTGCTTTAAAAAAAGTTTTTTTTTCTTATTTTCAACTTTGCTAACACTGTGTGGTGAAATTTTATTTTAATGCCTAAAAGTATGCACGAATAATTAATAGTGTATTTTTTAAATGAATGTCAATAGTATGCAATGATGCATGAACAAGCATTAAATGATTATCACTTGAAGTCACTGTGAGTAAAAATATATTTATTTACATATTGTTTTGATCTTTCAACGATACTGGTACATATTAGGAATTTAATTTATTCAAATAAATCTATTGTAAAGCTCAACTGCTTAAGTTTATGAGCCAGTAAAATAATAAAATAATTTTTTTAAGAGTCTCGTTGCTACTTTATGACAATTACAAAATTTGGCCGAACTTTTATAAAGGAACACCATGGAATTATTGAATTTTAAAGAAGAGACTAGCCTTGAATATTCTATTAATTGAATAGACAAATTTATACTTATTGTCTATGCATACTATAAAAACGGTACCGTTGGTGCTTAACTACTTATTTTTTGGTTTTAAAAGTATTCGTTTTCAAAATCGATTTATTTCAATACAAATTTTTTCTCCCCGTATTTCTTTCTGAATAATCATTTTTGTTTTCCTATCATAATTATTTTTTTTTATTTATTACAAATTGTATAATAAATTCAACTTTGAAAATTTTTAGAAAATGTCTAACGGTGCTTTGCCCTGTTCATCGTTGAGCGGTCATTTGAATACACAAAATTCAAGTAGCGAATTGTTTGAATTGAAACCGAAACCAAAATTATTCTGTATTCCCGAAAACTGTACAAGATTTTTAAATGAATTGAGGTAAATTATCCTAATGAAAGCTTTACTAATTAAAAATATTGACATCTTACTTCACTTTAAGGAAAACGCAATCCTTGAATGTCCATAAAAATATTGATCATCCCGAAAAATCTTGGTCTGTGTTATTTGTTGGCTCCAAAGCTTATGATGATGATAAGAAGAGGTTTATTGTGTGATAAATTAATGTATCATAGAAAATTTTAATATTTGGCATTCGAATTTATTTGCTAATAAATATTAACATCATTATGTATGTATATAATTGTTTAAATTACAACTTAATAAATTCAATCTGTATCTCTGGATGTTACATTGTACACCACCGAAGCAGTTACATAAAGTAATATAAGCTTTAAAAAGGTTCTTTTAAAGAAACCCAAACGAAATGGTTTTTTCGGTTTTAATTGAAATTGTGGGAATTTGAATCCAGGAGTGTTAAACGATTTTCTAAATGTGTGAGAATTAAGGATTAGTAAGGAAATCAAAAGCTTTTTGAAAAGTTTACCTCCATTTTTTCATAAAATCTAAGTCCATAATGTGGTTCAGATGTAACTTTGATTGGTTGAAATGTGGTTTTGTTTTCAATTAATATTTTTAAATTTATTTTGTCAAAAATTATTTAGGCTTGCCAAAGTATTGAAATCGAAATCTTTATAAGTAAGTAGTGTTCCGATTTCTAGCATTTGTGGTTGATTTTAATGTAGCGGTGACGTTATAACTACAATAGAAATTTAATATTTAATTATTTTTTTTTTAAATATTTTAACATAATTCTACATTTTGTTTTCAACGGCCGCTTAAAACTATTAGTTTTTGGCATTATTTGGGGTTTTGATTGAAAAACTATTAAATTTACTTTAGTTTTTCCATACAAATCAGAAACTACTATCAACTGGTTTTTGATGAAAACTCAATATCAACCACTAAAATATAACTTGCTATCTTTTCACAACATTAAGCTTGTATATATGAGTACAGGCGCGGATTCTATAATAATTTGTTAGCTACAGCAATGTTTTGGTTCATATTTTATAATTATCGCAATATGCCTGGCAATAAATATGATTGATTTTGAACAATATTATGCTTGCTAATTCAAATAAAAATCTCATTATTATTGATCTGGAATCATTATATGGTTGGGCTTATTCATAATAACATTAATATGATATTAGGGTTAAGATTGAATCATAATATGTTTGTACATAATCATATTATAGTTATGCTCTTATTAAAATATGATCGTTGAAACATAATATTATATGGTTCAACAATAAAGAAATAAACATAGCATGGGATTAAAGGGATTAAATTATGGTTAAATAGGATCATATTATGATAATTTATGATGCTAAACATTATTAATATTATACGAGCCATTATATAATTTGACAGCTACTAACAGCTACTATAAAATCTAATCATAATATGACGCTGTTCGATTATGGTCATCTCAACTATGTTATTTGTTCGAATACAATGCGTATTTAGAGATCATTTTTTAAAGAACTGGTTCCAGAAACAGTTGTTGCCATTTATGTGATAAATTCTTACAATTCCAATGTAAAGTATATTCTAATTGAATGAAATCACATTCTTTTCTAAATCAAAAATATTCATAATAAAATCCAAGAAACAACCAAAAGAAAATTAATAATTTTTATTCAAAATATGTACAATAAAATATTACGTATTTATTTATGGCACCATTTGTTTAATCAACCAACTCAATAAATAATTAAGAGATTTTTTTGTTTTTTTGCTTACAAAAATTTAGAACAATTTCAACAAAATTGAGGCAGTCGCTTTAACACTGGTCACTGCGAGTAATGGACACAGCTGTATGTTCTTGTAAATTGCTTAGAAAATACAGCCATTAATATTGTAGATGAACAATAAAATACAAACACAATCTTATAAATAAATTAATAGCAATTTAATGAATTGTGTAAATCATAAAACAAATTTAAATATTGACAACAGCGGAATACAAAAGCCAACACAAAGTGTTGCCAATAAAAAAATAACGAGAATAAAATATGGCAAACAAGGCGAATGAGGCGTATGAGTAATTAAAATTAGCGAAAAATAATAAAAAAAAATTATAGATTCCTTCAACAATTTACAACAATATTAAAAGTACGTACATATATATGTATGTACTTACTTACATGATGATTATGATTCCGACGCTGATGTCGATGTAAGTTAATTTGTTATTTTGTGGTCAGTTTGCTAGAATGAAAAATGCGAAACAGAAAATTTAATACATATTAGAGGGTGTGTAACAAATTAATAATCAGTTTAATAAAAGTCGTTTTGCTTTCACTGCGTCATCGTTTCAAAATGTGTTTTTCTCTTACATAATTCCTGGACAGAAATAGAGATGACGAAATTTGCTAAATTTGCAAACTAAAAAAAATCAAGTTAATAAAAATCGAATAAATTATACCAGCTGTCAATATGGATTTAAGCTCAATTACATATGTATGCTTGTATGTACTCGTATATAGACACATAGAAAAACACATAGAGCGGAAACTCTCCTGTCAAAGACCTAACTCAGTTGTCGAAAACCTAAGTGGTGCGAATGTATTAGTAAAAACTATGTGAAAACAAAAGCAACACTCGTATGTGTGATTATTTTGTTCTCTATGTATAGACATACAAATTACAGTAAATAAATTGATGGTCACATGTTGACATCTCGTAGCTGAAAATTATTTTGAACATGATGCCAAATGACTCCTCCCTCCATCATAGCGATATTTAACGAGCGAGTTTAACTTCATGGAATCTGTTCAATTATATATTAAGATGTGGGAAATAAACGGGAAAAGCCTAGAGCGATAATAAAGAAAATCAGTGATCACTCACATTTCCCATCAAAATTAGATTTTTATAACGAAATATCTAAAAGTGCTTATAATTCGTAAACTAAAGAACCTAGAGCGAAAATAAAGAAAATCTGTGATCACTCATATTTCCCACCAAAAATTGATTTTTGTAACGAAAATTCCAAAATATCTAAAAGTGCTTATAATTCATAAACTAAAGGACCTAGAGCGAAAATAAAGAAAATCTGTGATCACTCATATTTCCCACCAAAAATTGATTTTTATAACGAAATATCTAAAAGTGCTTATAATTCGTAAACTAAAGGACCTAGAGCGAAAATAAAGAAAATCTGTGATCACTCATATTTCCCACCAAAAATTGATTTTTATAACGAAATATCTAAAAGTGCTTATAATTCGTAAACTAAAGGACCTAGAGCGAAAATAAAGAAAATCTGTGATCACTCATATTTCCCACCAAAAATTGATTTTTATAACGAAAATTCCAAAATATCTAAAAGTGCTTATAATTCATAAACTAAAGGACCTAGAGCGAAAATAAAGAAAATCTGTGATCACTCATATTTCCCACCAAAAATTGATTTTTATAACGAAATATCTAAAAGTGCTTATAATTCGTAAACTAAAGGACCTAGAGCGAAAATAAAGAAAATCTGTGATCACTCATATTTCCCACCAAAAATTGATTTTTATAACGAAAATTCCAAAATATCTAAAAGTGCTTATAATTCATAAACTAAAGGACCTAGAGCGAAAATAAAGAAAATCTGTGATCACTCATATTTCCCACCAAAAATTGATTTTTATAACGAAAATTCCAAAATATCTAAAAGTGCTTATAATTCATAAACTAAAGGACCTAGAGCGAAAATAAAGAAAATCTGTGATCACTCATATTTCCCACCAAAAATTGATTTTTATAACGAAATATCTAAAAGTGCTTATAATTCGTAAACTAAAGGACCTAGAGCGAAAATAAAGAAAATCTGTGATCACTCATATTTCCCACCAAAAATTGATTTTTATAACGAAAATTCCAAAATATCTAAAAGTGCTTATAATTCATAAACTAAAGGACCTAGAGCGAAAATAAAGAAAATCTGTGATCACTCATATTTCCCACCAAAAATTGATTTTTATAACGAAATATCTAAAAGTGCTTATAATTCGTAAACTAAAGGACCTAGAGCGAAAATAAAGAAAATCTGTGATCACTCATATTTCCCACCAAAAATTGATTTTTATAACGAAAATTCCAAAATATCTAAAAGTGCTTTAATTCGTAAACTAAAGAACCTAGAGCGAAAATAAAGAAAATCTGTGATCACTCATATTTCCCACCAAAAATTGATTTTTGTAACGAAAATTCCAAAATATCTAAAAGTGCTTATAATTCATAAACTAAAGGACCTAGAGCGAAAATAAAGAAAATCTGTGATCACTCATATTTCCCACCAAAAATTGATTTTTGTAACGAAAATTCCAAAATATCTAAAAGTGCTTATAATTCATAAACTAAAGGACCTAGAGCGAAAATAAAGAAAATCTGTGATCACTCATATTTCCCACCAAAAATTGATTTTTATAACGAAATATCTAAAAGTGCTTATAATTCGTAAACTAAAGGACCTAGAGCGAAAATAAAGAAAATCTGTGATCACTCATATTTCCCACCAAAAATTGATTTTTATAACGAAAATTCCAAAATATCTAAAAGTGCTTATAATTCATAAACTAAAGGACCTAGAGCGAAAATAAAGAAAATCTGTGATCACTCATATTTCCCACCAAAAATTGATTTTTATAACGAAATATCTAAAAGTGCTTATAATTCGTAAACTAAAGGACCTAGAGCGAAAATAAAGAAAATCTGTGATCACTCATATTTCCCACCAAAAATTGATTTTTATAACGAAAATTCCAAAATATCTAAAAGTGCTTATAATTCATAAACTAAAGGACCTAGAGCGAAAATAAAGAAAATCTGTGATCACTCATATTTCCCACCAAAAATTGATTTTTATAACGAAATATCTAAAAGTGCTTATAATTCGTAAACTAAAGGACCTAGAGCGAAAATAAAGAAAATCTGTGATCACTCATATTTCCCACCAAAAATTGATTTTTATAACGAAAATTCCAAAATATCTAAAAGTGCTTATAATTCATAAACTAAAGGACCTAGAGCGAAAATAAAGAAAATCTGTGATCACTCATATTTCCCACCAAAAATTGATTTTTATAACGAAATATCTAAAAGTGCTTATAATTCGTAAACTAAAGGACCTAGAGCGAAAATAAAGAAAATCTGTGATCACTCATATTTCCCACCAAAAATTGATTTTTATAACGAAAATTCCAAAATATCTAAAAGTGCTTATAATTCATAAACTAAAGGACCTAGAGCGAAAATAAAGAAAATCTGTGATCACTCATATTTCCCACCAAAAATTGATTTTTATAACGAAAATTCCAAAATATCTAAAAGTGCTTATAATTCATAAACTAAAGGACCTAGAGCGAAAATAAAGAAAATCTGTGATCACTCATATTTCCCACCAAAAATTGATTTTTATAACGAAATATCTAAAAGTGCTTATAATTCGTAAACTAAAGGACCTAGAGCGAAAATAAAGAAAATCTGTGATCACTCATATTTCCCACCAAAAATTGATTTTTATAACGAAAATTCCAAAATATCTAAAAGTGCTTATAATTCATAAACTAAAGGACCTAGAGCGAAAATAAAGAAAATCTGTGATCACTCATATTTCCCACCAAAAATTGATTTTTATAACGAAAATTCCAAAATATCTAAAAGTGCTTTAATTCGTAAACTAAAGAACCTAGAGCGAAAATAAAGAAAATCTGTGATCACTCATATTTCCCACCAAAAATTGATTTTTGTAACGAAAATTCCAAAATATCTAAAAGTGCTTATAATTCATAAACTAAAGGACCTAGAGCGAAAATAAAGAAAATCTGTGATCACTCATATTTCCCACCAAAAATTGATTTTTATAACGAAATATCTAAAAGTGCTTATAATTCGTAAACTAAAGGACCTAGAGCGAAAATAAAGAAAATCTGTGATCACTCATATTTCCCACCAAAAATTGATTTTTATAACGAAATATCTAAAAGTGCTTATAATTCGTAAACTAAAGGACCTAGAGCGAAAATAAAGAAAATCTGTGATCACTCATATTTCCCACCAAAAATTGATTTTTATAACGAAAATTCCAAAATATCTAAAAGTGCTTATAATTCATAAACTAAAGGACCTAGAGCGAAAATAAAGAAAATCTGTGATCACTCATATTTCCCACCAAAAATTGATTTTTATAACGAAATATCTAAAAGTGCTTATAATTCGTAAACTAAAGGACCTAGAGCGAAAATAAAGAAAATCTGTGATCACTCATATTTCCCACCAAAAATTGATTTTTATAACGAAAATTCCAAAATATCTAAAAGTGCTTTAATTCGTAAACTAAAGGACCTAGAGCGAAAATAAAGAAAATCTGTGATCACTCATATTTCCCACCAAAAATGGTTTTTTATAACGAAAATTCCAAAATTTCATAAATGGCTTATAACTCGTAAACTAAAGGACCTAGAGCGAAAATAAAGAAAATCTGTGATCACTCATATTTCCCATCAAAACTTGATTTTCATGAAGAAAATTTCAAAATATCTATAATTCCTAAACTAAAGGACCTATAGCGAAAATATACACAGAAAGGATAGGCGACTTACAAGTTAAATATGGAACTTAGTACATTATTATAAAAAAACAATTAAAATCAATAAATTTAATAATTAAATTCAATATAATATTCTACATTTAAGTCATTTATTTATAAGTTTTTTCTAAAAAAAAAAATAAGTAAATTAAGTAAAAACATTTTTCATTTCGTTTCAAAAACAAAATTTCAAATTATTTCGAAATACAAAATAAAACGTAATAGATCAAAGTGGAAACAATTTTCCAGCCACAGGTACAAGTTAACATTTAAGACATAATTGACTTCAGAAGAGACTCCCCCTTGACGTCATGGGTGGCAGGCACATAGTATTCGTCATTAGAAACCAACAAAAATCATTTATAATAATTCAAATAAATATTGACTTGGGCCATTATTGAACAAATTGGCCGGCCAAGCAGTCTGTCCGGAGGCAAATGCAGAGTGTTTTAATATGTAGATACTGTAGATAGGTACTATAAATACATGTGTGGTTTGTGCTTAAAAACTGAAAACTGTTTATAGCCAAAATATTAGTTGTGTGTTCCAAAAAAAAAAAAAAAAATATTGACATGCCCCCACTGACAACCATTTTTCACTCATCATCTTTTGGAAATGCAAATATATGTTAGCTTTTTTTTAAAGATGATTCAAACTTAGAGTAGGAAGGATTTTGTGTATGAATATTTTTAACATTTTCTATAAAACTACATACATATAAATGCGAGCAATAAACTCAAATGTTTATTAGGTAGAATATGAATCAGAAGTGAAGTGACAAAGTGAGTAAAATTTCCATTAAAAAGTCGATAAAACAGCAGAATTTTAAAATTCATCAATCGTACTCGTATCGCACTCGTTGTTGTCATTATATCAAAACTGTTGTGCTGTCATTTCTTGAAAATGCTATGGTTTTGTGTGTTTGTGTCTACAACTACTGCTATAAAGTTTTAAAATTATTTATGTGGGAAGTGATTTTAACAAAAGTAATTTTTTTTATCGCTAATTGAATTTACATTAAAAACTAATCTACATTTTAGATTTATATGTGTAATATTAAATATTAAGATCTTTAATAATTGGAACGTCTAAACAGGGAGCGATCATAGATGAAATTACTTGTACAACTTGTAGATGGGAAGGAAGACATTGAAAAGTGTTGTGTGATTATTCCCAACAACTTTTAAAATCTTATATAATTTGAATTATAGGACATAAAGTTAGTTTAAAAACAGAAGTAGAGATGAAACTAAAAACAAAATTATAACCTTTAGCTTAGATAACAAAAACGCTAAGTACATACATATTTAATGAAACATTTTGTTTTTGTCATTCCGTTAATAATTTCCACATTTTTTATTTAAGACACCATAAATAATATATTCTGGGGCTGTCTGTTGAAGTCAACTTTCCAAAGCCTCCAAATAATTTGAATAATAAAATAACTGATACATAAATATATCGGCTATAGTCCTGGTTGTGTTGGTATTTTAAATCAGCAAAATCGGTCCAAAAATGACTGAGTTATAACTAACTCGATTTTTGTACCTATATCTCGATCAATAAGTCATGTACATAGACAATATATTTAAGGTATTTCAAAGACCTTCCCAACGAAAGTCGGGTCGATAATGTCTCTATTAAGAGACAAAAATTTGTTCGATACTTTGGTGATGGGTGTAAAAGACTCGGTACAGCCGAATAAATTTCGTATTTCTTAAAAATATTATAGGAAATATTACTCTATAGATACGAGAATATAACTTATAAATGTATTAAAAGTATTGGCCATTGTTTGCTATGATCTTTTCCCATTATGGATTCCGAGCCAAAAGAAGTGCTCATCTTTTGAGGTCAAGAGCGAATCAAGCCAATTTCGAATACATACTTTATTCCAAAGTGTAGCGTATACCAGGGGGAGCGTTTTTCATCGATCGAAACAAATAGTAGTCGGATGGGGGTGGGTCTTGACTATAAGGCGGCTGAGGCAAAACCACGTCTTTCTAAATACATAGGCCCATAAACATAGTCAAACACTAAAGTCGGTTCTTTTCAAAAACAACTTTAAATTAAAAACCCACTTTATATTATTTCCCAACTATAGTCAAAATTAAAGTATGTTTTAAATTGAACCGACTTTAACTGGGTGTCACCTCAAATATAGAAAATGTTTTCATACACTATACAACGAAATACAGACAAGTGGCACCGCTGAACAGCTGACATAGAAAATTAAAACAAAAACCAAAAAAGGTAAACAATAAAAGCAACCGGGACAACTAAAGAAAAAAAGTTTTTTTGTGGTGGAAAGATGGAAAGATAAGATTATCAGATATCATATTTAGAATATTTTGGTATTTATTTGATAACTGTTCAATAATTGCAAAATCTCTCCCAAATTCTTGTAACTTATTTTTTTTTACTTTTTGCCGAACTTTTTTACATGGCGAGTTATGAGTTAATAATAGCTTCAGCTTGTTTTATATTTACAGTCGACTTTAACTTCAAAAATATACTTTAACTTGTCTATGGTAGACCTAAAGTCCACTCTTAAGTAAAGACGACTTTATTTCTATTAAAATATACTTTATTTCTGACTATGATTATGGGCCATAGTTTTTAACAGGTATTGCAACATGTGGTCGAGCATTGTCATGATGGAATATTGCGGTTTCAAGTTTGGCCGCATATTCTGGGCGTTTTTCTGTTCAGATCTCACCAGCTCGTAGAGTAACTTCGGGTAATGTGGACTACCGTTTTGTTTTTTCTAAATTTTGGCCACAATATATATGGATATTAAAAGAGTTGTGAAGCAATAAATTAGCTAATGTATTCTCTAATGGTTTTTGCAGTTGAATATTTTTTCCGTTAAAGGATAAAAAATTTATGTGAAAATATTGTAAGGAACCCAAAAATCAGCATTAAAAAAATTGGAGGGTAATATGGACCACTATATGAGGGTAATGTGGACTAGTATTTAATACATAAAATTCATGAACCAGCTAATCATGAATGATTAAAAAATTTAATTTCAAGCGTTCTTGGCTTAGATAGATTGCTTACAAAGTACATAGTTATTGTCGGGTAATATGGACCAGTAGTACATAATCAAGTAATTTAAGTGGTCCACATTACACGAACTTGGGTTACAGTGGTAAAAAGTTATTTTTACCTAATAATCTAAATGTGCTTAAATTCTTACCAAATATATGCAAAACTACGTGTCCACTTTAACTATATAAAACAACCAAACATTAAATTCTACCAAGTAACTGTACCAAATTTTGTTTCTTACTTGAGCCGAAAAAAATGTTGAGCTGTCGCATTAATTTCAATACAAGAATAAAAAGTCAACATATCAATAACTCATGAAAGCAAATGTGTAATTGTTGTTTCAAACAAATTGTAAAATGTACGACATATCAGTTTTATCATACCTTCAATAGTTTCTGAAAAAAGACACTGGTCCACATTAGACGCATAGTCCACAATACCCGAAGTTACTCTAATAGATAGGACCCTTGTGTTCTCGCCGAAAAAATAAAAACACCTTAGCGCCATGGATATTTGTATTTCCGTACTCTAAGGACCTGCATAATTTTTTCGTTCACTTTTATATCACTGTGTAATTTACTTAAAACCAACGATTTTAAATAATTTTTAATATTTTCTGGAAAATTAAACTTCTTTGTACCAAAAGTCAACTAAATATGTAGTATATGTAAGTAATTTGATATCCCATTATATACCAGTTAGTTCAATATTCACTATTAATTAATCAATTGATTTTTATAAATCACCAACAATTTGAGGTTTTATTTATTTTGTATTTTTGGTAATTTTTTTGTAATTTTATTGTAATAATCACCTAATGAACAAACGAGAGAGAGAGCGAGCGAGCGAGTGAGTGTCAGTGTTGCCACTTCATGTGTAATTACACATATTGTGTGTAATTTTAACTTGGATGTGTAGCCCATGTGTAATTGAGTAAATGTGTAATTCATGTGTAATTTTAAATTCCAATTATATCCAAAATATATTGTCAATGTATGTCTTTTATCTATATTTTGGATTTTAATTGAATGATTGTTCAGATTTCAAAACCGACTGAAATAAATATGTACGTTTATATGAGGGAATAGCTACTATCCTATATTTTACTCCTATACTCAGTATAATGGAATTATATGTATGAAGATATGAATCCAGTTTGAACTAAATTAACATTAAGGTTTGCAGAAAAATACGATAAGTAATTTGGAGATTGCTACGTTTGGTTTTCCAAGTGGACATTTCGCCGTTTGTGATAGTTTTGTTTGCGTAATATTGGTAATAGAAACTAAATTTTGGTTTATATTAAACACTTTTAATTCCAATATGAAAAAAATATAAAACAACAAATAGTATTCAATAACTATACATTTTTACAAGTTATTAAAAATTGTTATTGGAAAAACGTTAATTTTCAAGATAACCCAAAATCTAAAATTTGTATTTTTATAATTTTAAATTGTTTATAGAATAAGGGTAGCGGTATTTACAGATAACGATATAAACTATTATATCGGTAACGGTAATTGCAGTTATTTCGGGGTATCGTTAGCCAATCTTAAGAGAAAAAGCAAGAACGTAGTAATTTGTATGAGAACATTTTTTTTACAAATTGTTACTAGATATTTTTTTACCCGTAAGAACTGTTTTGTGTTTATGCTATTGTCTCTCTGGTTCCTGGTGTGTGTTTTAAATAATAAACAATAAAATTGACTTACTATTTACTATTTTGGAAGCTTTATTTCAAATTTATAACTACAAATTTTAAAAATATAAACGTTACAAGACTTTACTGGTAAAGTATTTACTGGGAAGGAAAATGGTCAGAGCTATAATTTTTAAACAAATACTAAAAAATATTTATCTTTGAAACTGAAAACAAAACTGATTTCAAAGCACTTTATATAAACAAGGAATAAATTCAAATTCGAAAGCAAACAGTGTGCTATTTTTTAAATATTGTTAAATTTTTAATACAAATGTAACAATTTCCAATGGAATAATCTCCGAATGAACATTGATTAATATTTGTTAAAAGCGTATTTGGGATTGACATATTTGACTGATCTCAAGAATTCATTAAATTAGAAAAGTTCATTAAAAAAAAGAGTGCTTACCTTCTTTTAATACCCTAATATATCCAATTCCTGGATAAATTAAAATCACCGCAAGTGAAAATTGTCCATTAACAATAAAGTGATCGTATTTGGTCCAAACTGTGAAAAACCTTTTATATTCATGACAATTTTAGACAATTTCTCCTATTGAAATCACGAAAATTTATTTACATGTGTAATTTTTTCTCGTATGTGTAATTTAGGTATGAGGATGTGTAGTTTATAATTTTCTTGGTGGCAACACTGGTGAGTGTGCGGCTGACTAAAAGTGTGGTCAAAAAGTAAGTGAAGTGTAAACAATTTGTGGCCGGTGGTTACAAATTAAAGAAAACGGTTTAACAACAAAATTCAATTAAAAAACGATAAAAATGCCTTTTTGTGTTGATTTTTTATTTATTTATTTATTTATAATTTCGTTTATTGGTTAATGTTCATGTAGAACAACAGCGGTAAGTAAGTGCAAATGCGTTACGCATTTTAAATTTGTTTAAAACTATTCGTTTTTATTTGTCTGTTTATTTTTGTTTTCATTAATATTAATTGCTATTTAGTTAGTTATCTGATTTTATTGTATTTAAATTCAACATTTTGTTAAAGGAATTGCAATAATTGCGAAATTATTGTTATTATTTTTTAATTGAAAGATTATAATCTTAACAATTAAACACATCATCACCACATACAACTGTACATTCTTAAATACACATTCACACATTGATAGAAAAGATCCTAATCATTTTGCAAACGTGTAATAGATAGAAAAACTCTTGAATTTAAATTAGCATGAACATGATTTGTGTTTAATGTTATTTCCGTTATTAATAACGTTTTATTGCAATTGCAATTGTTGTTGCCAATTCAAACGGTTATAAAAGGGGATTGCCAGAAGTTTAAAATAATTAATACTTATTAAAAATGTAAATAATTTTGATATATGCTATAATTGGAAATGTCGAATTCTTATATAGCCTTTAGCATAGAATACTCTTCAAGTTGTTTGCTATTATTTAAGGTTTTCGTCTATACGTCATCTAATTGTGGGCCGATATTCAGATTTTTTCTGAATATTCAACAATATATCCGATATGTTAATATAACAATTATATCCTAAATTTATTGATGGTTTCGGACAGACATCGCTAATTTAACTACCCTACCTCAAGGTATCCAGTCTATAAAATTTATAAAATAATTATCAAACAATTATTGAAATAACCAAGAAAAGAAATTTTATATGTATTACCGCATGTTTTAAAAAAAAAATTATGAATTCACTCCCTCAAGACTCTTGCACTGTATACAAGAGCCTAATTGTAATTGTTTATACCGTTACAGGTACAATTGCAATTACAATAGTACTCGTACTATTGTAGTATAATCAAACCAAAACAAAACAAGCAAAAACATGATTATTTTTATTTACAGTTAAACAGTCAAATTGTTAAACAGAAAACCGCAACAAAAACACTGAATACAAAAATACAAATTTAGCACATGAAATCATACATCTTTCTTTATTCAATTCAATTGTTTCTTTAAAAATGTGTTTGTTGTGTGTTGTTTTCCCTTAAAAATTATGAATGTGATTTTATTAATCATCATCATGATCATCACCCATATTCGGCTAAAAACTTAATGACGAAATATTATTCATATGATGTTTGCAGTGCAGGGATGGAAAAGGTACAGCGATTTTACTTTTTTGATACAATTTCGAACTTCTGTGAATTAATTGATATCATTATGGATGAATTCCATAATGTGTTTTTGTAAAGCAACTTAAAAAAGTCATGCGTTTATAAACGCATGTGTAACTCAGCAAAAAACATGATATTGCATAATTTTGGTTGGAATGTTGTCCCGGAAACCTGATGCGTAGATCTCATAATACCGCATTTACGTTGTTGAACTGTGAGTGTGTCAGGCCAAGAAGATATGTTGTCCGCCCCCGGTATAGTCGGGGCCATATCATTCGAGTACAGACGGATTCACCTCACCATCTGGTCGGAGCGAGCTCATTACTAATTGCAATTAGATACAGGAATCCCGCATAGGAAGTCTATGTCTCCGTCAGGCATCATGGCGCCTTTTTTCGCCAGATCATCCTAAACACAGTTGCCCAAAGTAGCTCAGCGTACCCATATGAGTACGACAGTTGAATGTCTCGCCATCCTATTTAAGGATGCCCGGCATTCCTGAACAATGTTCAGCTTTATTATCAGTATATATACGAATATTCCTTCCTGATATCTTGTTATAACTGAGCCAGTTAGCTGCCCTATTAATAGCCGATATTTCGGCTTGATTTCATTTACATTCATTTACAATTCTGAAAGATAACCGAACTCGGAATTCCTGAATGTAGACACCTCCGCCAACTCGATTTCCCTTCATAGAACCGTTCGTATAGACTGAAAGATTCGTTGTAGCGTGAAAAGGTCCCTCCATTGATTCCATGTTGTTTGAAATTGAGAAACCGAACCGATTCCGTATACTTCCGATTATACTAATCGTTTTAGCCGTAGATAATACCATTTTTGGCCATTAGATCCACAAGGATCCAGTTTAATATTGTAAAGAGCTACGTTGTTGCAGTCGTTCTTAGGGCTGCTGTTATCAGGATTGACCTTCTTCAGCTTTTGTTCAGCCTTTGTCTAGTGCCTTCCACCATACATATAGTCTATAGAATAGTATTGGCTTGGTGACCGTATCAAATAGCCAATTAACAAACTGTGGTCTAATACCCCAATGCGAGCCTATGGCCTTTCTGCAGATATACATATACGTCGAGGCTTTGGATTTCCTTGCTAGGGTATTGGGTTTGCAGGATAGTTTACTATCCAGAATAACACCCAAGTATTTTGCGCTATTCGATGGTGTTACCTCAATACCATTTAATCGGGGTAGCGAGAAATAGGGAATTTTGTACTTTGCTTGTGTTGATACTCAGTCCACTGTCAGTACTCCATCAAGTGCCCAAGTAGATCCTAGAGACTGCCACTGCTACGTCATCCGCATAGGCGTCAGTCTTATAACCCATGAAATCCAATTTTCTGAACAGACAATTTATGGCCAGATTCCACAGAAGCGGTGATAAGATGCCTCCTTGAGGCGTACCCCTCGTGGACATTCTAGTGATCGTGGTCATTCCCTTGTCAGAACGGATGATCCTATAGTGTAAAAGGTTCATTATAAACCTAATAATTGATTGGTCCAGACCAAGATCCTTTAGGTCTTATCCTATAGTAGCAGATTTTACATTATTGAAAGCTCACTAATGTAAAATTTTCATATTCAATATATCCCACTAAGGAGTAAAGTGCTGTCTCAACAGATTTTCCCTTCATATAGGCATGTTGAGAAGAAGATAGTGATCCTTGTTTCAGGGACACTCGTATGTGAATGTCGATGAATTTCTCAAGGGTTTTCAACAAGAATGATGATAGACTTATTGGTTTAAAATCGTTTGCTTTAGTGTGTGACGTTTTCCCTGCTTTCGGAATCACAGTGCATTCGGTCCAACGGCCAGGTTTTTGAAAACCGGTTATAACCGGTTTTTTTGGTTAAGTCGGTTTCGGTTTTTTTGAAAAGCTCACATTTCTTATATCGAAGAAACCGGGTTTTTCTCCTCGAATAGCCGGTTTTTTTCTAAAAGTATGTTTTTATGATTTTTAGTGTATTAAAAACTTTTAAATTTATTTTAATATAATAATTATTTATGCTTAAGGTCTTTTTTATAAAAATATTTAATTTTTATTTCAATATTTCGCTACATCAATGTGTAGCATCTTCAGGAAAAAATGTTGTTTTTGTTATTTCTTATGTATTAGATGTCTGTAAATTTGAGCTACATTCTCGGTATCTGCTTTAAAGTTAATTCTTTGTGTTGTTGGTATATTAATTATTTGTAACATTTCTAACATATAACGACGTTTATAGTTATTTTCTGTATTTAATACTGATACATTTTCAAAGTTTGGATAGTGATTAAATTTTGCACAATGAGAAGATAAAGCAGTTTTTTGTGAATTATTGTCTCTGTATTTTTGGTCAGATTTATGTCCAGCTATTCTTGTTTTTAGTTTATTTTTCGTTGTACCTACATAAACTTTATTACAATTTTCTGTATCATTTCCGTTACAAGGTATTTTGTATACTATATTTGACCTATCCCACTTTTGCATTTTATCTTTTGTCCTACTGAATAATTTATTTAATGTGTTATACGTTCTATATGCCATTCTATATTTATTAGTATCGAATATTTTTGATTTTTCTAATCTTTCTGAAATTTCTGGTACATAAGTAAATGATTTGTAAATTTTTGGCTCTAATCTGTTACTTGTATTATTTATATTTTTATCTTTGTATTGTCCTATTAATTTATTAATAAGTTGAATTGGAAAATTATTGTCACTTAATATATTTTTAATCTTTTCTTTATTCTTTTTGTGAAATTCCTTATCACTTATCGTTAATATTCTATTTATTAAATTTTTAGCTGTATTTATAATGATTCGTTTATTGTGTTTTGAGTAGTAGTTAATGATTCTTCCAGAAGCCGTAGGTTTTTGATACCAATCCATTACTAAATTATTATTCTTCCTAATCAATAAGGTATCTAAATATGGAAGTTTTGAATCACATTCTTTCTCTATTGTGAATTTAATATATTGATTGAAATCATTTAAAGTTATTAACATGTCGTCAATTGCATGTTCTGAAATAACACAAAACAAATCATCAACATACTTTGTCATTATTCTTGGTTTTATACTTAATTTTTCAATACAGGTGTCTAGTAACTTTTCCATAACAATATCTGCCACAATTGGAGAAGCAGGAGATCCCATTGGAAGTCCTTTCTGTTGTATATAAATATTATTATTATTTATATTTTTATCTTTGTATTGTCCTATTAATTTATTAATAAGTTGAATTGGAAAATTATTGTCACTTAATATATTTTTAATCTTTTCTTTATTCTTTTTGTGAAATTCCTTATCACTTATCGTTAATATTCTATTTATTAAATTTTTAGCTGTATTTATAATGATTCGTTTATTGTGTTTTGAGTAGTAGTTAATGATTCTTCCAGAAGCCGTAGGTTTTTGATACCAATCCATTACTAAATTATTATTCTTCCTAATCAATAAGGTATCTAAATATGGAAGTTTTGAATCAGCTAAAAATTTAATAAATAGAATATTAACGATAAGTGATAAGGAATTTCACAAAAAGAATAAAGAAAAGATTAAAAATATATTAAGTGACAATAATTTTCCAATTCAACTTATTAATAAATTAATAGGACAATACAAAGATAAAAATATAAATAATAATAATATTTATATACAACAGAAAGGACTTCCAATGGGATCTCCTGCTTCTCCAATTGTGGCAGATATTGTTATGGAAAAGTTACTAGACACCTGTATTGAAAAATTAAGTATAAAACCAAGAATAATGACAAAGTATGTTGATGATTTGTTTTGTGTTATTTCAGAACATGCAATTGACGACATGTTAATAACTTTAAATGATTTCAATCAATATATTAAATTCACAATAGAGAAAGAATGTGATTCAAAACTTCCATATTTAGATACCTTATTGATTAGGAAGAATAATAATTTAGTAATGGATTGGTATCAAAAACCTACGGCTTCTGGAAGAATCATTAACTACTACTCAAAACACAATAAACGAATCATTATAAATACAGCTAAAAATTTAATAAATAGAATATTAACGATAAGTGATAAGGAATTTCACAAAAAGAATAAAGAAAAGATTAAAAATATATTAAGTGACAATAATTTTCCAATTCAACTTATTAATAAATTAATAGGACAATACAAAGATAAAAATATAAATAATACAAGTAACAGATTAGAGCCAAAAATTTACAAATCATTTACTTATGTACCAGAAATTTCAGAAAGATTAGAAAAATCAAAAATATTCGATACTAATAAATATAGAATGGCATATAGAACGTATAACACATTAAATAAATTATTCAGTAGGACAAAAGATAAAATGCAAAAGTGGGATAGGTCAAATATAGTATACAAAATACCTTGTAACGGAAATGATACAGAAAATTGTAATAAAGTTTATGTAGGTACAACGAAAAATAAACTAAAAACAAGAATAGCTGGACATAAATCTGACCAAAAATACAGAGACAATAATTCACAAAAAACTGCTTTATCTTCTCATTGTGCAAAATTTAATCACTATCCAAACTTTGAAAATGTATCAGTATTAAATACAGAAAATAACTATAAACGTCGTTATATGTTAGAAATGTTACAAATAATTAATATACCAACAACACAAAGAATTAACTTTAAAGCAGATACCGAGAATGTAGCTCAAATTTACAGACATCTAATACATAAGAAATAACACAACTAATTATAAATACAATATTTTTGTTTGTTATGTTATATTCATTCAAAAAACTAACTTTAAAATTTTTGTTTGTATGTTTAAAATTTTCATATACTTTTTTAAATGACAAATATTTTGAAATAACAAAAACAACATTTTTTCCTGAAGATGCTACACATTGATGTAGCGAAATATTGAAATAAAAATTAAATATTTTTATAAAAAAGACCTTAAGCATAAATAATTATTATATTAAAAAAAAAAAAAAAAAAAAAAAGTGTATTAAAAACTTTAAAAAATATTCAAAATCCATAAAACATTTTTAAAAGAAATACTCCAACTATTTTATAAGACTTTTTATATTTAGACATATGTCACAAGCGATCTGGAAAGCTTGAAAACATAATCAATGCTTTGTTAACTATATGTCCTGCAAGTAGACTAAGTGAAAGATCATTTTCAATGTTTAACAAAAGAAAAAAATCCATATACTCCAAAGCATTTAAACTGTGTTTTATTCCTAAGAGATTATTTTAACCTTCATAGAAAATATATATTTATTTTGCCAATTTTTTTTTTTTTTTTAAGAAACCTAACGTAGTTGTTTACATTTGAAATTCATACAATATCGAAAATATCAACCACTCACTTTTAGAAAAAATTCAATTTTAATTTCAAAATGGGTCAAATTTGACTCGAATACCTTGTGAACGTCAAAATAAGTAATCAAAATTAGAATTAAAAAGTATTTAAGCGTTTTAAAAAGGATTAAGCTGGAAGTCCACACTACGCATTCTACGCTTCAAGTTACATGCGAAAAAACTTCGCGTTTTCTGCAGCTTTCATTTATTTTTTCACCATTAAACTTGTTTTAATTTATTAAAATAGAAAAATACACATTAAAAAAGAGTATAAATTGTCAAAATCAGCTGACATGTTCGTGCGCCGCTTGTGACGCTTATAAGTGTAGAAAGTAGATCTACTTTAAGCATTCTACGCGTTATGGCATGTTATGCTTTTGTACTTGAAACTTGCAGCGTACAAATACATTGATTCAACTTTTTTGACAGCCGCATAGAATGTGAGAAAGCGTAAAACGCGTGGTGTGGACCTCCAGCTTTATTTTATTTTTTTATTAAAATACATGTATATTCTTTATCATAATTATATGATTTCTTTTTGTTCTGTCATGTTTTTTCATGAACGGTTTTTATTTTAATAAATAAAACTTTTATTCTTCTTATTTTTAGGCGTTTTAATATTTTACCGGTTAACCGGTTATTATTAAAAAACCGAAACCGAAACCGGTTTATATTAAATTGCAATTTTTCGAAGAAACCGAAAACCGGTTTCTAAAAAATGTCGAAGAATCGATCACCCTAGTATGTACTACCAAGTAAGACAGGCATGATAAATAGCTATCAGCTAAGGCGTGACCAGATCTTTTTTTACTAACTGCTATCAAATAAATTATTAAAAAAAAGTTTTGAGTGTACAAAGAGTATTTTCTATAATTTTGTGTACTGCTGTAGTTTCTATAGAAAATGTTACATATAACAGTGTTTTGTATAGAAAATGTACTGCTGAGGGTGAAGAATATTATTTTGATATCGAGCCAAATTGTAATTATCCATGCCTGATGCAGTGTAATCAATTCTATGTACATATGGAAGTGTATGTTAGAAGAACTTGGGTTTTGTTATTTTCGCATGTAGAATTTACATTTTAGTGTGAAATTATACACAAAATATGAACAAATAAATTATATGTATTTATAAAAAAAAAGTATAATTCTTGTTGTTGCTTTATTCTGAAGACTCAGATGACGAATTTTAGAGCTATACTTTTAACCATAATTGGTCATTCACAACAAATAATGGCAATGAATTCTGGAAACAAAAATTGTACTTATTTATTTAAACTATTATTTAAAAAAAGAAAAAAAAACTAAATTATAGTAGATTATTTGGAATTAGAAAGTGTTAAAAATTGACAATAGCATTTTTTTAAACTGATACAATTAATTTAATAGTTGTAAATTAACGTATATGTAACACTTTTTAAAGCTTTCGTAATTTTACACATTTAACTCCTCTTACTTCCGCTTTTCCAGTAAACTGTTTTTCTTCTTCTGATTATTTAGCATATTTCATTGATAAAAACGGGGTTATTTGTCAATAAACTACTTTATGGCTGTTGATTCATTCAATTCAATTCTTTTTTTGTTCGTTTGTTTGTTTGTTTGTTTGTTTATTTTCCCAACATTGTTGTATGTCACACTTCAATTATTGGCTGACTGGCTGGTTGTGGTCTTGGGGGTATTGAGTCTTGAGAGTGTTCTTCATTCATGTTCATGTGTTTATGTAAAAGTATTAAATTAAAAATACAATAAATGCCAATAACAACAATAATAATATTTTGGTGGTCCGTTAGCAGCAACATTGTTTACATTGCATGTTGTTGGTTGGACAAGAACTTTAAAAGAATGTAATCTTTAAATAGGCTGAGATAAATAAAACAAACAAACAAACAGGGAAATGTTTTCCAGCTTTTTGTGGGAAACGTAATGACAAATTCTCATGGTGAAGGGTAAACAGACAATTCAAAAATTTCTTAAATGATTTAGTTCTTTAAATTATGGAAATTATTTGTTTTTCAGTTTCTTTATTATTTTTTGGTTTTTTTTTTTTGGTTTTGGAGGGAATACACAAGCAATTTTTTAGTGCATTTTAAGATTTGTTTATTTTAGCCGTATCGTATATTTGTCGACTATTAAATATTTATGAGAAAGTTTGTGTGTATGTATGCATGCAATTTGAAATAATATTTTTTTATCTACATACAAACATATTTACAATCATTTTGGTTATTTGCTTTTCTATATTTAAATGCATCATCAGTGGTATAAATTTAATACAAAAAAAAGTTAAAAACATGTGTCATGAATCATTATTTTCTTAAAAATATTAGGAATATTAACAAATAAAAAAATAAATAAATACAAATATACTAAATGCAATTGAAATTTGTTTAAAACCATAATTTAAAATACGTATATGTTCTAAATATGTACGTTTAAAGCAACATGTTGCTAGAGTAAAAGCAACATATGAGTGTTTAGCTACATTGTTTAGAGGTTTTGTAAAAGAAAAAGAGAAAAATCTCTAATTAAATATGTATTTATATAAAATGTGTGTGCGTGTAATTTTTATTGTTGTTGTAATACTTAATTGCTCTATTTAACTTGAACTTTTCCACAAAAACTATTAAGAGTTTTATTGAAATTTCTAAAAAAAACCAAGACCCTGAACTTTTATGTTGAAAAAAAAACAACAAATTGTATAAATCAAGTGTGTTCTAGGTTGTCAGTCAGTGTATCTCATCCATCCATCCAGCTGTCCATATAAAATCAAATTAGCTCCATTATTATGATCTATTTCTTTTTTATTTTCTTTTTTTTTATTAAATAAAATAATAAATAGTATTTATGTATGTATGTATATGAAAAAACAACATCATAAATAGAATTAAAAACAATTTAAGGAGTGAAGTTCGTTTATTTCTTTTAATTTTAACAATTGACACAATGACAGAATAAACATTTGATACGAGCATTTTGAATTATTAAATAGAGAAACATACATACATATCTGTTGATTGAATTATTTGTTCTATAAATTTTAAGAGAAAGACATTTATTGCTTTTCTATCTTCTGACCAACTAAACTAAACTAAACTAAACTGAATTGAATGTTTGAATGAATGAATTATTCTATTCTAAAACATACACAAATTTCGTAATATGAATTAATGAATGAGTGAGTGAGTGAATACTTCGCTGTAGAGAATTTCAAGTGATAGATTTGAAATGTAAAAAAATAGAAAATGTTGCCATAATGTGACAGGCCGGTCAATTGACAGACGTTTGTTATTTGAAACGTTTTAGGCGCCAAGCGTTTCATAAAAAATATCATTAGAAAATAGTAATATTATTTGGTTAATGAGCAAGTAGGTACTTCTATTTAAGAAATGTTATTTTTGATTTTTAAGAGGCGGGCCAAAATAAAATAATTCATATAATGAGGCCAAAAAATTCATACATTGAATGACATCATGACAAAACTTGCATGTCTTCAATAGTACTGAAATTTCCTTGGTCTGGAAAACAAATAAGAAAGTATGGTCGGTCAAGTCCGACCATATTATACCCTACACTAAGTAAATGAGCAAAATAATTTTTCTTTTAAAATTTCAATAATTTATTTTCGTGAATGATTTTCGGAAGAGAGCCTTATATGGGAGCTATGACCAATTATGGACCGATCGTGACAAAATTTGGTAACATTAATTTTGTATATAAAACTTATTTGCAGCGAAATTTGTATAGATAAATATATGAATTAAACATTTATGACCGATAAAGTCCAATTACGAGAGGACATTTGTATGGGGGGCTAGGTGAAATAATGGGCTGATTTCAGCCTGTTTGAATAGTCTTAGTCCTTAGGACAGCCAGCCAGCCAGACGGACGGACATTGTTTAATCGACTCAGAAAATTATTCTGAGTCCTGAGTGGGTGTTAGACTATTACTTTAGGGCATTACAAACATATGGTGGTGTAGGGTATAATTAAGTTAGTCATGGTTTTTTGTTTATATCTCAGTCATTTATGGACCGATTTTGTCGATATCGCATGTGGGTATTCGGGAAACTTATATTAACCAACACACGGACATCAGTAATCGAAATTTGTTGCTAAATGTTTTTAAAATTCCTCCTGATTAAATTGTTTGTTTTATCTTGATATGTACTAAACAAATACTTTGTTTTCTAATATATTATAATGAATTTCATTCGAATTTAAAATTACTGTACAATAAATTCAATTAAAACGTTTTGAATGAAACAAAAAATCGTTTAATGCTTCTATTTTTTTTTTTTTGCATTTATTGATGTTGAAGTACTTCGTGTTTGAAATCGAAATAAATTGTTTTAATTTAAAAAAAAAAATGCAAACAAATTGCTATGAATTTAATTGAAAGGTATTGAAAGTATTATTTTCTTAATTATTTTAAGCACTCTACAGCTACATGTGCAAATGTAGGTACAATCAAATGTTGGATTTTGTCGCCAAAAAGTTTCTAATGTTGTATATGGAAAGGAAAAATAAAGCATTAATAGACCGAAAAAAATATATTTTTTTATTGTTTGGCTCTCCTGAAAATTTAAAAAAGCACTTACAACCAGCTGATCTATATTAATTTGTAATAAAACATTATTAGATTTATTGAGGGCTAATAGATGATCGATCTCTTTTATGTAAAGTGTCTTCTGATATTTGTTTATTCTTTTGGTATCTTATAACCATTTATAGTAGTAAGTTAATTTTTTGTGTCAGTCCATCAATGTTTGAAAACAAATATTTTAAAATTTCAAATTCAAATAAAAAAAAATTAAAAAGCTCTTCGGGAAATATTTAAAATTTGAAAACTGATTTCTCTAACACTAACAATAGATTCTCTAAGTGGCTGCGAAAAGACTTTGTTTAAACAATTTTATCTAAAAACACTGATCGAATTTTCCTTTCTTAATCACAATAATTAATATTAATCTCTCAGTTAATACTGGTAATAACAATTGGAGAATTTTTTATTAAAAATATTTCCTTGATTTCAATAAAAAAAAATATTTGCATTAACACGGCGTGAGGTTTTCACAAACAATTTTTTATTTGATTAATAAAAATCAAGAAAAATTGTTTAACAAATTAACAAAACACTCAAAATTAATGCAGCCAACATTAGACAAGAATAAATTGTAACAATTTTTCTTATATTCTCACAGTTGAAAGAAATAAACAGGATGATGAAGCAAGGAATGAGATCATTGTTTAAATTAATTTCCCTTAAATATTGATAGCAATTGTTTATAAATGAAAATTAATAAAATAAAAATAAAAGAAATGATGTATGAGTATCAATCGAACGAACTATCTATATTAAAACTCATTCGTTCATTTTTCTGTCACTCATTCATTAAGATCGTTGTGATCGTTTCGTATTCTTTGTAATTTGTTGTAGGAAGAGTCCCGCACTGACTCAGTAGTCACCAATAACAATGATGATTTTCATCCCCTGATGGTTTAATGGATCAGTTTAATAGTTTATTGGTTGCTGGGTGTTTTTTTTTGTTTTATTTTTGCAGTGCGCCAAAAAAATAAATTGCAATGAATTTTTTATTAATGAATTTATTTATTCTTTATTTCATTCGCGTTTGTGTTTACTGTCTTAATTTATTTTTGCACATTGACTAGAATCCAAATGTTGACATCATGTCTAATTAAACTAAATGAGAAAACTATTAAAGACCCAGACATGTTTGTAGTTGTTTTCTGTTTTGTTGTTTTTAGTGAAATTGGTACAAATATGATTTTAAAAACCAAAAAAGAAAAATGATAGTATAAGGAAATATCAGAACTTATCATAACTGATCATGTGATCTCACTTTCGATTAGTGACAAAATAAGATTAAATTAATGCACAACGACTCAAAACATCCCATAAAAGGTTGGGTCCACGAATGTTGCACAAAATTCTCTGTGGTGAAAAGATCTAATGGATCTAATATAGGCGATCCAAGAAATTTCATACAACATGACTCCAGTGGGGGCAGTCACAGAATACATTCTCTGATGTTTTGGAAGTACGATAACCAGAGATTGAGAAAATGGGAGTTAGAGTGTTAGGCGTTTTAGCTTTCTTTCTTATTGCAATTTGTATACTGTTTAGTCAAACATCCACAAGCACCTAAAATAAGATATGTCTATTTCTGTAATTCTTGTTTCAGATGGAGTGTATTTACGGTTTCACGCCGCCGAATGTAGCATTTCAACTATCAGGTGGGAAATTCTTTTATTGTTTTACAAAATGAACATCAAAAAGATTGAAATTTTCTTTTAGTTTTATTTTGTATAAACAAATCATAAAATTCTGTGATAAACTTTCGCTGAAAATTTGTTAAAATTAGAAATGATCAAAAGAAATGAAAGGGAGAAAGATTAACATGTTAAAAATGTTCTCACTTAATAAAGAAACAATAATAAAATAAATTGGCACACTAAAGGTGTTTATTAAGAAAGTCTTCTCAACATTTTTTCTTACACTTTCATGTTCATTGTGATGGCCGCTGATTTGTTAACAGCAAACATAATTTGATCATCATAATCATGACAGAAAAGACATCATCACTTAAATTACCACACACAAACACTAGTAATTTATTATGATACTTACACTATCACTATCACTTCAAATCAATTCACTTTCCTTTCCTTTCATTCAATTCAATTTGATTGATAAAATATTATTGGCTTCTTCTTTAGCGGATGCTATTTTTTGTGTGCAAGTATGAAAGTTATAAGGCGTGATAGATGATGCACATTAGACCAGCCCCCCCAAAAGTGGTCCCACACTATATATCTTTATTCTTTAGTACTAATTGGCATAATTGACGGAAATCAATTGATTGATACTAACCAAGGAAATCAAATCCTTTCAAATGAATTTATTCTAGGTGCCTGTCTAATGAGTATTCTAGGGTATCCGTTCATAATTATTCGAATAATTTAAAAATTAACATTTTCGAATAACGAATAATTTTGTGTTGAATAATTGAAACGAATATATATAATTGATTTAATTTAACATTTTTGGTTTAAAATTTTCATAATTCTAAATTTAAATAAGTAAGACTCGTTTCACATTAGGCAATTTAGTTGCGGAAGTCTGTTTATGATTTTCAAAAATAAAATTTGAAAAATGTTCTTCTGCTTAACCCGTCTTTACCTCTGACATCTATAAACAGTTATAAACACAAAATTGCGCAGGAGACTTTCTCAACAAATTGCGTAATGTGAAACGGGTCTAATGCATGCCTTATTATTATTATTATTATTATTATTATTATTATTATTATTATTATTATTATTATTATTATTATTATTATTATTATTATTATTATTATTATTATTATTATTATTATTATTATTATTATTATTATTATTATTATTATTATTATTATTATTATTATTATTATTATTATTATTATTATTATTATTATTATTATTATTATTATTATTATTATTATTATTATTATTATTATTATTATTATTATTATTATTATTATTATTATTATTATTATTATTATTATTATTATTATTATTATTATTATTATTATTATTATTATTATTATTATTATTATTATTATTATTATTATTATTATTATTATTATTATTATTATTATTATTATTATTATTATTATTATTATTATTATTATTATTATTATTATTATTATTATTATTATTATTATTATTATTATTATTATTATTATTATTATTATTATTATTATTATTATTATTATTATTATTATTATTATTATTATTATTATTATTATTATTATTATTATTATTATTATTATTATTATTATTATTATTATTATTATTATTATTATTATTATTATTATTATTATTATTATTATTATTATTATTATTATTATTATTATTATTATTATTATTATTATTATTATTATTATTATTATTATTATTATTATTATTATTATTATTATTATTATTATTATTATTATTATTATTATTATTATTATTATTATTATTATTATTATTATTATTATTATTATTATTATTATTTATTTTTTCTTTAATTTTTATGGCGGATCTATAAAAATGCTGTCTAGAGAAGATAAAAAAAAATAATTGTTTTTTTAATTCTATTTTATTCGACCTTTTTATTTATTTTTAAATTTAATAATTTATTGAGCTTTAGGTCACTTTTATAATAAACAATATTTATCATAAAAGTGACCTAAAGCTCAATAAATTATAAAATTTAAAAATAAAAAAATAATTGTTTCTAAAATCCAACAAATTTCTTAAATACTGGTTTTTAATCATTGTAGATGATCCGATAGCTCATTTTATAAATACGTTACTGCAAGAAATTATAATCCTAAAAATAAAGTTTAGTTATTTGGTAGAAAGAATTGTAGGGTCCACATATGGCGGGGGAGGTAGTAGTTCAAAAATATGGTGACGAAATATTGGCAGAATCGCAGTTATGTATTAAATATGCTATATATTTGATCGTTATTGATAACTTCAGAAGAAAGTCATATTGAAAATGTTGACGAAAGTGATATTGAGGATTATATTACGTTGAAACAGATGAACAAAATGATCATGATCGCGATACGTATGACTTGGTGAAGAGAAAAACCTAATCTCTTCATTCTCTTAATTCGATCATGTTAAAATCTCTTATTCGAATTATTGGTATTATTCGAAAAAAGGAAAAATCGAATAATTTGGATCCCTAGTATATTCATACTTGAGTAAATTCTATTTTTGGTTTCACAAAACAACAAAACATCATCACACCATCATCATAATCATCATCAACACCCATCATCATCTTTCTTGTCTATAAAATGACAAATTAATTTAATTTCCTCTCGTTTTCTATCGTTTACATTTTCAATGTTTCGCTACAGAACAGTGACTGAGTGAGTGCACTGTACCGCACAGCAACCGTTTTACAGTGAATTTTCTCAACATAATTTGTCTTTAGTTGTTGTTGTTTTTTTGCGCAGAAAATTGTTGTTTATTTTCATTTGTATTTCATTTAGCATGAGTTTTCTTTTCTTGTTTAATATTAATGTTTCATTTAGTCACCGAATTTAGGTGTTTATTTCATTAGATTAGATGGCGTCATTTGCAAATTTAGTCTGAGTCTTTGACTGACAAATGCATTAACAAAAAGGGAGCCAGAGAGACGGGGGAAAATAATATGTATGATAAAAAAAACACTTGTTGCCAATTTAAAATGTCAATGATTTTTTTCCTTGTATTTATTTATGGTAAATATTAGTATTTGCATACAATTGAAGAGCAAAAAAAAAAACGCTCTAATTATAGAACATGGAATATTAATTGAAGAAATTCACAATTTGTTTAAATATGAATTCCTAATAAAACATTAAAATTATGTGGTAAATTTCCATGTGCAAGCCAAAATTTAATGCAAATATTAATGTTTTTCTAAATAATGCATTGTTGCCAAAATTACTATTTTTTTTTTAAATTTTGTTTACGAAACAAAGCACATGAATGATATTAAAAAATTTAAGTAATTTTTTTTTTAAATTGTTATGTAAATAGTTTTGTAAATGTTTCCAAAAATTTATGTTGAAATAAATTTTTGCAATTAAAACAAATATTTACATATTTTAAAATATTAATAGTAAAAGGCGCCGCAATAAAATTAGCATTATACAGTTTCGCCTACAATTATTAATATATCTGGGATATATTAATAATTGTAGGCGAAACTGTATAATGCTATTTACCAAGCGCGGTAACAAATAGGGGCTTAACATTCATATCAGCCTTGTGGGAAAACACTCAAATTTAATCTTTTTTATACATTAAAACAAATTAAACGCTGTTCATGGAATTTCTTAACATTTAATGTCGCATCAATTTTGCACAGAAAACTCTTTAATTGAATTATTCATACAATGAGATATTCAAAATATGAAGATTTTTACCCCGGTGTGTGGTTTTCCACACATATTCAATTTTGCACTAGGAACAGTATCTCATTACCAAAATGCGTTAACGGTAAACTAATGCTATGTTCACACTTGGGCTTTTAAACGCGTTTAAGCAAAATTTTGATTAAGTTGACACTAAAATGAATAAGTTATATAATTATTGAATAGATAATTTTCGTAATTGAAACACAAAAAATAACAAAAATGTGTTTTCAATTACGTAAATTATCTATTCAATAATTTTTGTGTTTGAAATTCAACCAATAACGAAAATTGTATATTCAATTGTCAAAATAATCAAATTCAAAACTCAAAATTCAATAGAAAATATCAAGAAATTTTGTTTTTGAGCAAATGAATACTTGATTTAATTATGAAATAATTGAAATATTGAACTGCAATATGTGACAAATATTTGAATTGAAACGGTTTAAGAAATAGTTTTTTCTGTGTACATGGATATATCGTATGTGTGGAAAACCATACACGAGAGTAATCAGCGCAACCAAAACTATTTTCGCTGTGTGACAAAAACAGAAAAATGTTTATTTATAACAGGAAAATTAACATTTCTAGTCAGTTGACTTAATATAAATTGTGTATTAATTTTGAGCATTTAGTATTAAAAAATCCCGGGATTGAACAGATATTTTAATATTTTCCGGGAATGGAAAAAGACTGGGTACTCAATAGGGTATTCAATTAATCGGGTTTCTGATTTAATCGGTTAATCGAGCAAATAATTAATCGAGGCTTAGATTTATTCGGTTAATAATCGGTTAATTTAAAATTATTCGATTAACCGAATAATTTCTATTTTCATTTTAAATTGAAAATACAACAACGAATTTTGTGTACAAAAACATAAAAAACAGCAAATAAGGTATTTGAGATAATTTTTGTAAACTTATCGACTATTTGCTGCAACAACGTCATAACTCAAAATCCGTATTATATGAACTGAATAATACAAAATATGCGCTGTTCTATAATAGTTTCATCAGTTTTCAAAAAAGTCAATTTTCTTTTGTGTGAGAGTGTTTTTTTGTTGTAAACATCAAAATTAAAATATAAGATAAGTAAAAATTTGGGTTATTTTCTGAAATCGCATGATTTGTTGAAAATTTATTTAAGAAATAGTAAAATGTCACAAAATATTCAAAAGACGAAACGACTTTTTTTAATTATAACGTTCTTGCAGCAAATGAGCGATGTGTGAGTTTTTTTATATAATTTAAATGATTTTTTCTTTAGATTTAATAAAACTTTTCTTGAAAAAAAAACTCTCTCGCTGATTGTACAGTGATGGCCACCAATTTAAGACAAATACTTGAATTTTTTTCATCAACTGAATTTTACGTGCGATAGAGCCAAAATAAAAGGACCTCTAAGGGTATGAAATTTATTATTAATGTTTCTAGTTTCTGAAAAATGTTTGGAAAAATCGGTAAAACATACATATATGGACAAAGATATGTGGAAATACGTTGACCCACCTCAGCGAACATCCGCTGTTAATAACATGATATGACCGAAACTAATGGAACTAAAAATACGAAATTTGGTCCGAATATTTTATAATAACAAAAATATAATGATATAAATGTGAGAAAATATGTCTATTTTAAAAAAAATTGTTTTCGTTAAGTTGTAGAAAAATTTTATGTGTTCGTGGTGAATATGTATGAATTGACACAGTAGAATAAAACACACTTGTGTGTTAAAACAGTCCTCATGCATACACATTTGTAAAAATATTTGAAAAAATAATTGACAATCACGTGGAATTTAGCAAACAATTATTGTCTTAAATTCCTGGCCACCACTGTATATGTTGGAGAAATCAAAAGCATGATAAATATTATTCCTTTTTGGATTGTTTTAGATTTTGATTAATTTTTTGAAATGAGTCCTTTATCATAATTAAACGAAGTTATGATAAAGGACTCATTTCAAAAAAAAAGTTTCGTCTATACATGTAAATACAAAGTTTGAAATACATGTAAATTAAATATGTCAGTTGTTATACATACTCACTAATCATGTTTATTGGATGTTCAAAAAATATCTAATTTTAATTTGAAATTTGTATTTGAATTGAAACGGAAAAATAAATACAAAAAAATGTTTAAAGTGTAAAAAAAGGAATTTCGGTTAATCGGTTAATCGGAACAAATTAATCGGTTTATTTGTTATTTGAAAATCGGCAATTTCAAATTATTCGAACAGTTAACCGTCTAAAATTAATCGGTTAACCGATTAACGGTTAATCGATTGAATACCCTAGTACTCAATAATCTATATATATAAAAGAGTAACGTTACTGACTGATTCCACATTGCCCAGACCAAACGCCTAAAGCTAGATTCCATAAGGGGCGATGGAATATCAAATGTTTAGGGGGTAACAACAGGTATATATTCATTGTGATTTGTTGCCAATCGAATGACTCATTATGTAATTAAGATGGTTTTATTTGGAACACGAGTGCGAAGATCTAGATTGGGCCAAATCTTTTGAAAATATATTTTTTCTTTAGCATATAAACACAGATTTAAGTCGTTTGAGGCATATCTTTGTCACATCAAATTTTGCCAAAATCTAGTAATTTCAAAAATTTAAACAAATCTCTTAATGGTACTTTTGAAATATATTAAATTAGTTTTCTTATACATTCTAATATTCTTTTCAGTAATAAAATAATCAAGAATAGGGGACTCAATTGTACCAAAAAAGAAGAACTAAACCAAACTAAGGAGTACTTTTTCGTTCTTCAAATGATACTTTTTTAATTTTCTATAATAGTAAAAATATAATTAATTGATCAAATTTTAAACGGTGGTTTATGTGTGAAAAATTGATACTTTTTCATCTAATGGTACTTTTTATTGTATGTACTTTTTCCAAATAATAGTACTTTTTGAATATTTTATAACGGTGGACCTAGAAACATGAATTTAAGTATTTATGGTTCTGAGTGAATGAGAATTCAAAAGGGACAATAAATGGTACTATTTCTGTATTGTAATGATACTTTTTGAATTTTGTTTATAATAATAAACCTATAAATTAGGCATACATGTTGTGTTGAAATAAATGTGTTAGAATTAGAGTTAAAAACGGTGAGGTGATAAATTTAACTTTGGAGTAAAAAGCGATGTGAATGCCTTAATAGATTTGAAACTATAGATTATTAAATAAACACAATTTTCTTAAATTCCTTGAATTTGTTTAATACATTTTGCAAAATACCCAGGGTTTTTTGGCATTGACAAAATTTTTTTTTATAGTTTTATAGAGTTTATTTGAATAAGTAACATACGCATTGACAACGGAAATTCTTTGTCACACAAACAGCGCTTGTTGAAACAAGTGTTTTAGCACGAAATGTGTTAATTATTTAAATGTTACTCATTAATAAATAAATAGATGACAATGTTTATAATAAGTATTGTACATACATATAAATATGTTTATTTTTTTTCGGTTCAAAAATAAACTTATTTAACGAAATAATAAATTGTTGCTAAACAAATCATGCGCACGCCTTGTCATTTATTTTGACATCCACTTAAGAAAGAAAAAATAATTCAGAATACAAAGTGACCTAGTGCCATAGATATCAATATTAAAAAAAATAGTGAAACAAAGAAGATGTCAACATAGTAATAAGTAATAGCAAATTTCAAATTCCCCTACATTACTTGTACGTATTCTTAAATTCAATTTAACTAAAGATCATCATCAATTTCCCAAAAAATACTGTTTTCATTTTAACAAAGAAATTAAAAGAATTTTGAATATTAGAATTGCTTAAAATGCAAAAAAACGTTTTTGGAAATAGATTTTGTTCAGATTTTTTTTTCTCAATATTGATTATTTTTACAATCCAACTACTTGTTAAATTTAGCATATTGTTGCAATATTGTAGGGCTCCTACGGCAAAAAACTAATCCATTGACAATGTCAAATATTTGAATGCTGAGTGAGTGAATGAATGAAAAACCACAAAAATAAAATTGACACTTGTTGATTTGTACTACAAAATGATGAAAAAAGTCTTCTAAAATTAAAAACACACATGTATTTTTTTAATTTTACACAATTTAATTGTATTTAATTTTTTTTATTTAAATTTCAATATGGTTTCAGAAAGGGCTGTGGGACTGATGAGGCGGTGATTAATGTTGTGAATTACATATGTGACTCTTTGGACAAAGGATTTACGTGTGTTGGTGGTATTTTTTACGATTTTACCAAAGCCTTTGATCTTGTAGATCACGGAATCATGATTCAAAAGTTAAGATGTTATGGAATACGGGATAATGATTTAGCATTATTAAAAAGTTATTTAGAAGGAAGAAAGCAGCATGTTCAAATAAATGCTTGTAGAAGTTCGATGAGTAATGTTGATTATGGTGTGCCGCAAGGAAGTGTTTTAGGCCCTTTATTGTTTTCTATTTATCTAAACGATATAAATAATCTGATGATTTGTGCATTTTTTACCCTTACAAGGAGGACTTAATTTTTAAAACTTTTGTTGAACGGGACGCAGCTTTAATTTCAGAGTTTGCTAGGTTGAATAAAATTATATTAAATGCCGATAAAACGAAGCTAATAAGATTCAGGCCGCAGCCAAATAGAAACAACAACAACATTATTTTTATAGATGGTAAGGAAGTTATGGAAGTAGAGACCGTTAAATATTTGGGAGTATATATCCAAAACAATTTAACGTGGCATCATCACATTCAACATCTACAAAGCAAAATATCTCCTGCACTTGGAATTTTATTTAAAATGAAATACACACTTGATGAAAAAACTAAGTATATAATTTTTCAAACATTAATTCAAAGCCATCTCAATTACTTGATAATGATTTACGGATTTAAAAAGAACACTGAATTAAAGTCTTTACAAATTCTACAGAATAAATCTATAAAAACTGTGTTCAATCTTCCTCGTATGTATCCAACCTTATCACTGTATAAAGATATCGCTCATAATGTTTTACCTATATATGGAATGTATAAATTGCAATTATTAATGTACGTTTTTAAAGTGCTCCATAAAATTGGTCACCATAGTATTGATTTTTTAAGAAATCAGAATGTTTTCAATACAAGAAATAACTCAAATTTAAGAATTGCTAAATGTCGTTTGGAAACCACCAAACAGAGAGTAGATTATATCGGTTGTCTGGAATTTAATAGTTTACCACAACGACTTAAAGAATGTTTAACTATTTCTTTGTTTAAAAATAGATAAAAGGATTTTTTTTTGCAAAATATTGAAACATTTGTAATATAACTTTTTTTTTTATTTTATTCTTTACTAATTATTCTAATTACATACATAAAAAATTATTGTTTTTTTTTTTAACAAATAATTGTTAAATTATTTTAAGTTAGATCTCTTTGCCAACTTGCCTCAATAATGTCCTAGAGACACTGAGGCTCAACATTGTATGAAATAATTTGCTGAAATAAATATAAAACTTAAAAAAAAAAAAAAATTTAATAACTAGATTTTAAAATAAATATCAATGAAAATTATACATATCGGTCGAAAGCGAAGCGAACTATTTTCGATAACTTCTCAACAAAGTATCACGGGAGAGTGATTTACAAACACAAATCGACTTTAAAATTCATACGGATCAAGGAATTATATATTTAAAGGGATCTTAGATGAATATTTTTTCTAAGTGTAACAGACGGAATGACAAACTTATACCCCTATTCACCTCCTTAGTATTGGAGGGTATAAAAAATGTTATTTAAATATTTTTAGCTATGAATATTTACCAGATTCTTGTAAACGCTTTGAGAACTGCTAAAACATTATTTATTCAAATTTGTTTATTACCCAATTTTTTTTTTAATGAACATCATAAATTAATTAATTAATAATAATATTTCTGAAGGACAAAACTTAAAGCAAACAACTTTTATTAATGAAATGCTCATAAAACTTTTTCTCTGTTAATCAATTTATGAGCATTTAACACAGTTTCAGCTTTTTAAGACATTTTCTATGAATTTTTTTGCAATGAAATTTATTTGAATTGTTTCTCCAAAGTTTTTTTTTTTATGTATTTCGATTTTTTTGTTTTTTAAGTACATTTTATTTCTTTAACAGAAAATATTCAAACATAATGAGTGTGTTCGAAAGTATGCAAAGAAAAACAAGTAAGAAAGTATGGTCGGTCAAGCTCGACCATATAATACCCTACACCATAAGCGTAGCTAGACTATTATTCTGGGGTGAGCAAGTGCCCTTCCAAATAGTAAAAATAAACAATTTTTTATAAAAAAAAATATTTTTTATTAAAACAAAACTAAATATCACAAAAATTCAGTTTGCTAACATAACTACTTCATTAATATTTAAAACTGCTAATTTATTTTATAAAATATTTTTATATATTTAACTTCCAATAATCAACTGAAGGAATAGAATCCGGCAAATCCAGATTTTAGCTTTTACCTAATGTTGATTCTATATAAAAATCTTCAAATCTTTAATTACAGCGTTATTTTTAATTACTGACTTACAATTTTCATATCTACAACTCCATCTAGTTGTGCAAAGGCTGGGGCCGTAAATTCGATAGTAATTTTCTGATTTGAGATTACGGCATTCGACATCGAGCATGAAATTTAGATATAATTGGTTATAATTACGATAACGAAATAATTTTCGATACGATAGTTCTTTCGATCACGATTCGGTAATTCGGCCCCTGTTTATTTTATACTGTTTAATTTGAAGAGCATGGCTTAGGCTTTTTAAATCATTATTATTTTCTGATTTCGAAAAGTGAATGCATAAAGCCTCTATGCTAAGAATGTTTGCGCTGTTGATATGTGTGAACACAAATCCACAATAATTAAGTTTAGCCTGTGGGATAAACAATGAACCAAAATGGCTTGCGGATTCGACTCCTTTATTTTAGCTTGTAAAAACCAAACATTACATGTGCTCCGTTGTACGATTGGCATTGGAATATTTTTTAACTTTTTGTTTTCCAAAAACCCCATGATTAATGTTCTAGGGCACAGGAATCTCATAACGGAACAATCTACAAATCCAAAAATATCTTTCTGCGACTTTTCAAATTTTTATATGGGGTGGGCAGATGCGAGTCTGGGGTGGTTTTGAAAGTTATTTCTGTTGAATTTTGTGTATATACCAACATTTTTAGGAGATTTATGCACGTTTAAGTGATTTTCGGAAGCGAACCTATATGGGAGCTATGACTAATTATGGACCGATCGCAACAAAATTTGGTGACATGAATTTTGAATATATATAACTTATTTGGAGCGGAATTTGTGGAGCTACATATATAAATTAAACATTTATGACCGATAAAATTCAATTTCGAAGGACATTTGTATGGGGCTAGGTGAAATAATGGACCGATTTCAGCAAGTTTCAATAGGCTTGGTCCTTGGGCCGAAAAAATAATATGTACCAAATTTGATCGAAACATCTTCAAAATTGCGACCTGTACTCTGCGCACAAGGTTTACATGGACAGCCAGCCAGCCGACCAGCCAGCCAGCCAGACGGACGGACATCGTTTAATCAACTCAGAAAGTAATTCTAAGTCGATCGGTATACTTTAAGGTGGGTGTTAGACTAATATTTTTGGGCGTTACAAACATCTGCACAAACGCATTATACCCTCCCCACTATGGTGGTGTAGGGTATAAAAATCATTAAATAGATTTTTAAATATTAAATCATGGACAACAGGAAACTTAGAAGCTTCCAGACATTTTCAAGTAAAATTTATTTTTAGTTGTTTTGGTTAAAGTTTTTGCTTTTTTATTTTGCTTATAATCAACATTAAATATGCACAAGTTTTCCTTTAGAGTTCAGTTTAGATTCGGTACAAGTACACACATGGGTAACATGTGTTTGCTTAGTTTTTTTTTTGTTTAAATGTTTATAAATTGCCTCTCTCTTTATTAAAGATTTGAGATTTTATAAACTTTATCATGAGTAATGAAAGTTCGGCATGCCGTTTGCAACACTATATTTATAACAGAATTATATTTTTAACAAGGTATGAAACGATCATATTACAATAGTAGCAGAAACATAATATGAATGTCTCTAACCATATTAAAATTTCAACTTAATCATATTATGGTTATTTAAGAATATGATAGTAAAAATTTCAGACTATGTTTAAAATTAACTGGACTATAATATTCTGAATAGGTTTTACTTAAAATTCATAACACTAAGAAAATTCGGCTCATTCATCACAACATGGCCAAAAAATTATTTTTTTCTCGAAAATCGCAAAACTTAAATCGCAGGTACGGAAAAACTATAGAAGGTATTGTCATACTTTTTTCATATTTTTATTTCGCATTATGTTTTCAATAAATTCCAATGTTATGATCAAAAACTTCTGAAATTTGTTTAAAAAAATTTTAAATTGGAGTTTTGAAACTGCCTTTAAACAAATTAATTTTTTTTGGTCATACCTGCGAATAGGTTAACGGTATTCTACGACGACAAAAACTCATATACAAGTAAATATACATTTATTTTAAGTAAAAATAAGCTTTCTTTTAATATTTCTGTTTTAGTGGCCTGGCGAATATTTAATAACTGTAACATTTTTAACCAATTTTTGTCTTTTGTATCTTATTGGAACGACAATTACGTACACATTTCGATTGTTTTAAATTAAATTGCAAAAGTAATTATTTAATGGTAAAATTTTTACGAAAACTGAAAAAAAATGCATTTTTTCCCTTGTAAATGCACTTCAAAACTTTGAGCGACGAGCGGCACGGGTTAATGTCGTTTAATCGTGCTCAAATTTCGGCAATCTCAATATCTGGAAAGGGGAATTGTTTTGTGGGGTCCAGACGAACAAAATTCTGACATCGATTTTGTGTGGTCACTCTAATCGACTACCCTACATATAAAGATCCACTTTAAAAGTTATAAAGTCACAAATGAATGGTGTAAAAATACCTTTAACAATCATGGTGGAAAAACTAATTTTGTTTTCATGTGCTAGTAAATGTTTCATATCTAATTAATTATTGTATAACTTTGTTTTTAACTCTAAGAGTAGGGTGGCTAGCATTTTGTTTGATGATATTTCATACTGCTGATATACTTTTTATATACATATATGATTTTTATATTGTTTGCTTTATAACGCTTTTCAATTCTATTCCGAATCTTGTATATCTTGTATACCGAAGCAGAAAAACAAAAATACAGATAGAGAGCAACAAATGCCTACAAAATGAACTGATACAGCAATTTGGAATTCTGTGTTAGAATGTAAATATTTTTTTAATATGATTTTTTCGCAAAAACACAAAAAACTAAAATAAAAACAAACATCAAACAACAGCAGAAACAAGAAGAAAAATATTGTCTAAATGTGTAAATTTTTGGGTCAAGCTACAATGGAAGCATAAAATGTGGTTGTTGGTAAAAAAATGTTTATTAAACAAATAACAAAAAAAACACAAAAAAGTAAAACATTCAATAAAAATGTACGAAAAAAATGTAAAAAATAGAAAATAAAAACTATACAAATTTTAAGAAACACTGGATGGCTGAGGGTGCTAAAATTTACTTTTTTTTTTATAAAAGTGGTTTTTAAACGGAAAAAGAAAATTCTTTAGTTTAATGAGAGTGATTTTTCAGTATATTTAATTTCAATAACTGGTGTAGTTTTAGTTTAATATGAGTCAATTGTAAAATATTTATTTAACTTTTAATTTAATTATAATTAAAACTATAAACTCATTTTTTACTTAAAGTGTAATTGAATACAGAACGAAAAAAAAAACAGGAAAAAAACAATTATTTAAACATTATTTGTAATTAATTTACAAAACGATCATTTGAATATGTCAGTTTAAATTCCCCCACTGTTAATAAATCAATTTATAACGCCTCAAATACAAAAACAACATTCAATACAAGAGAAACAAGTAAGAATGTTCTAATCGGCTGTACCGAATCTTGTTTACCCACCATCAATATGTGACAATAAAATATTTTCTGATATAGGGGATAGGGTCAATTATGGACCGATCCTCACAAAAGTTGTTAGAATGATTTACATAGGTTAAAACTAGTTTATGTCCAATTTCATAACGATATGAACTATTTTCAGACAATTATGAATGTTCAAGTCATTTTCTGAGGGGGACCTATTATGGGGACTAGCGACAAATGTTGCCTGATTTATGCCATACTTTACAGTATAATTTCAGAGTACTTAAAACTAATTTGTGCCATATTTTATCAGGATTGCCGTATAATCTTGGACCGATATTGGCCATTTTCAATACCAAATAATCCTTATCAACCTTCATTTGGGCCTTATCGTGTTTTTATGTGATGACCCATAATATCTGTATATACTAATGTGGGACTGCGACAAATATTTTGTTGTATTACAAATGGAATGACAAAATCAATATACCCTCAACTTTTTTGCTGTTGGGTATGAAAATATTATAATGACAACATTTTCAGTGGTGTTTATAAAATAACGTAATAAAGCACACATACGTACAAATGTCTATTAGGGCGGTACAACAGAAATTCTCCATAAACGAGCGCTGAAGTGTTTATTAAGGGCATTCTTTATATGGGACGTGGAAGCAATAGCGTACCTATTTTAACTTTATTTTAATGAGTGAAATATTGATGCTCACATATTTATTTAAGTAAAATATTGTTTACAATAATAATACAATTTGTGAGCTTAGTGAAATCATAAAATGATCCTTAACTATTTCGATACGATCGTTCTTGAGACTATATCAGTAATCGGCACACATAGCCACCAGCACCGCAATTCTGTAACTTTTTAACGACAAAATTTTGTCGTTAAGATATCAAAATTCGTTAGTTAACAATATTTATCGTTAAGAGATATTCCGAATTAATTTTTACCGATTATTTTCGTTAAAAATAGTCGGTAGATAACGAAATTTGTCGGTAGGTTAACGACAAATAAAATGTTCTAGTTAAGCCATAACGATAATTGTTTAGGAGTTAGTTTTGTAACATAAATATTCGGAATAAGTTGTTTTTTGAAAGAACTATTGGTCAACTATTTTGTATTTGTTATATACAGACTGATTTGAGTTTTAAAAATTTATAGGACATATATTTCGTCAATTCACAAGGTCTCTTATCAGTCATAATGTCCAAATATATCACGACTCGGCGGCTCTGCTTAACCGACTCTTAGGCATTCGGCGCAGGTCTCTGCTGGCTAGTGACGATAACACAATAAACATAGCATACAGAGTACTATATTTTAGGACATTTTTTGCTTGAAAAACAAAAAAAAAACATTGTGAAAATGTTGAGATAGACATATTTATCCACTTTGCCATCGATAAAATGAAAATTTCATACTCCGGCACTCAATATGCAGCCCAAACCATAACAGAGCCTACTCCATGCTTAACAGTGGCTTTTGTGTTTTTATAATAGAATTCGGCAACAGCCAGTGATAAAATGCTTAAAATAATGGCAACTATCAATAAAAATGCGCTTTACGGTGGTTTTCCAACAAATTTACTACTTTGTCCCAAAAATCTTCTATTTTGTTTATGTGTTGGGGCTGCATATTGAGTGCCGGAGTATGAAATTTGCATTTTATCGATGGCAAAGTGGACAAATTTGTCTATCTCAAAATTTTTAAGCAAAATTTAGAGCAAAGTGCGAAAAAGTGGGTACAGAAAACATCTTTTCCTTTTATCAAGACTACGATCCCAAGATCACATCAGGTGTTGCAAATCTTTAGTTGATCCATAACTGTCCCAAACTTTAATGCAATTGAGCATCTTTGGGAGGAATTAGCTAGGAGAGAGCATCAAATAAAATTTAACACGTTAGTTCAGATAAAAGAGTCCTTACTGGAAGCATGGACCTCAAAAGAGCCGGAAATATGCCAAAACTTGGTAAAATCTATTCAAAAGCGATTACAGGTCATTCGAGACAACAAAGGATATGCAACTAAATATTTATCGCACACTTTTGAATACCTATTTTACTTTGTCCGATTTTGTGGTTGACGCAAGAAATTGAGTTATTTTGGTTTTTATGCAAAAGTTTACAGTTTCAATTATGCAAATTTTAGGTTTTTTATTTTTTAGAGATTAGGGTATGTGGAGTGTAAATAGAAGCGAAAAAAACAATTTTGTTGGTACATCCTTTTATGTTTAGAACACATTTATATCAGCTATATAAACTCTTGTCCGATTTGCGTTTGAGTCACTGTATCTAAATTCTGGTGGCATAGACATACATATGGATTACACTGGGTTACTTTTATTTTTAGAAAAAACTCTTGTTTTTTTTGTTTTCAGTAGGTTTCACGAACATATTTGGGTGAGCTGGTGCTTGATTTTTATATATAAATACGATTATTTACTCACACGAGTGCGAATTTATCTGCAAACACGAAAAAATAGTAAATATTTCTATGATTTTTTTAATTTTAAAAATATTGACATTTATATTTTTAACTATATTCGTCGTTGAAATGTATTACCGAGAGATATCGTTAACTTCAAATAGTGAATATTAAATTCGTTAAAACAACCGATATTTTTCGTTACTTAACGACATCGGTAGGAAAGTATAAAAAGCTACAGAATTGCGGTACAGGGGCTGAACATAATGGGCTGATTACTTGTAAATAAAACAAATCTTAAAAAAGTCATACAAATTATCAAAAAAGAAACGAATATCACAATCAATATTTGGTCAGATTACAAGAGAGAAAGAAAGTGCATTACATGAAATATCCAAGTTCGCTTTAGACCACTGCAGTGCACTGGTATAAATAAACTAATTTGCAACACCTGATAATCTGAATAGAAAAAAATTACTTTTAGAACTAACAATTTAATTTTTTCTTTTTTGTGGTACAAATTCTCATGCACTTTGTTACAACTTAATACCACCCTAATATTACAGACACCGCTAAAGGTCATATACACACTTTGGAGGAGGGTCTATTAATTATTTTTTAAACTATTTCAAATTGTATGTCATTATCGAATCAAGTCACACTTAATTAAAAAAAAAAATTAATAAATAATTTTGCAAAAACATTCTAGTTTTTTGGTTTATTTGTGAATCATAATGCCAGATGCCAACTAAAGAAAAATTTCTTTGAAACATTTCAAGAAAATTGGAGTATAAGATATTTTTTCATATTCTATTTTTAGTTTTAAAAGAAAATTTACCACAGAACCTTTAAAGTCCAAAAATTTAAAATAAAATCTGTTCGCTTTGAGATTGATCGTCCCAATTGTACTTTTTTCAAATGATAGGTACACTAAGGGAAAAACAAGAACGCATCATATTAATTCAATAATGTTCATTATAATAGAAAAACCATATAAAAACCATATTGAAATAGGATAAATCAATAATTTTCAACTATAGATTAATATTGTTCCATATTGAAATAAAAAAATTCAAACATCAAACAATGTTTCTTATTGAATCAATATGGTTTTTATTGATTTTAAGTTGTTTTTTTCTCTGGGTGTACAGAGTTTAGTGTCCGAAAAACAGGCAAATTTTTTTTTTTTCAAATTTATTAGGCGTCAGAGATAAATTATTATTACTTTTTTGTTAAAAGCGATATAAAAAATTTCACTGGAACCGAAAATCGAATTTTCAAAAACCGGTTTTTTGATCTCGACCATTTATAGGCCGATTTGGACGATTTTTTCAACACAAAGATTATAGTTTATTTATTCATTGCATTCTGATTGATTTTTCTTTAGGTAAATTTAGTTTTATATTTGAATTATTTATGATCCGATCTTCGTGATTTTCGATACAAAATTTTTAATAAATATTTCCATTGGTTATCTGGGTTATATACAGATAAATGAACATTTCAAAATCGACAAAAGCGCAGTTAAGTATCCAGAATATGGGGATTTAATGTAAAGTGAACCAACTTTTGAAATCGATCGGGAAAATAAAAGAGTCCATTTTGAAAAATAATTTAGATTTAGCAAAAAAAGGCAAAAATTGAGTTATCTACACTTCGAAAAAAAATTAAAATTTTTTTTTTTTGAAAGATTGAAGAAATGGCTATCTAAACTATTTGGGATACATTTTGCTAAGAACAATAGGTAACAAGTTACATGGATGAGAAAAAAAAACCTGCTTGGCCAAAATTACAAATCTTGACCCCTCTAACTCAGAGAGTTCTCCACCGATCTTGTTGAAAAATTGTGTCTGAATTGGTCTGCCGATCGGAAGACATCGATTTTAAAAGTTTATTCACTTGACATGAAATCCCCCATATATAAAATAGTTCAGAAAAGCGAACGGAAACAGTTTCCAAATAATTTGAAAATTGTTTTTTGGCCGTGTTTCTGAATCAGGCCCTAAATTATAAATGGAATCCGATGTTTTCATTTTCTATTAAATATAAATTACGTTATATCAAATTTAATACAGCTTTTGTAATTATTAATTTTTTAATGGTACCAAACGATTCCTCCATCAGACAGATGTTGTTTGGAATAATTACACCGAGAGAAGAAATGTAGTTGTACATGTTTACTGTAACCAATTCAACATTTTTTTAACAATATTTGGTCACTCAAATCATGTATATGATTGTAGTAAATAAATATATGTTTATGGCAATCATGTTCATGATGAATCATTATATCCTAATCAGCCCAATTATGAATAAAAATTCCCCGGGAGTTTTTTCCCATTGAATTTGAATAGGAAAAATGGGAAAAGGGAACAAAACTTCCGGGGAATTTTTATTCATAATTGGGCTGAATACGTTGTTCTAAGATTATGAAAATGGTTGTCACAAACATATACTTATTTACTGCAATCATATATATGATTGCTACAATCATGTGAATCGTAACATTAACATATTATGTTATATATAATATTAACACAATCCTATAATTAATTACAGTGACCATAATATAGTTAAAAAACTTGTAAAATGTATAACTATATTTATACCCTACACCACCATAGTGGGGAGGGTATTATGCGTTTGTGCAGATGTTTGTAACGCCCAGAAATATTAGTCTAACACCCACCTTAAAGTATACCGATCGACTTAGGCCACTTCCGAAAATCACTCAAAAATATAAATTATTGAAATTTTAAAAGAAAAATTGTTTTGATCTTTTACTTAGTGTAGGGTATTATATGGTCGGGCTTGACCGACCATACTTTCTTACTTGTTTTTCTCTGCGTGTATCTAACATCGGTTTTTTCGAGTATTGCAGGGAAAGTTTTATGTAGTTTTTCATTAAAGAATACAAACAAATATGTATACAAACTCGTTCGTATCTTCCATTCTTTTTAAAAAAAATATATCGAAAAATTAAAAAAAAACTGCCCGTTCATGCTGTGGTCCTCCATTATGTTACAACTTACTGGGTCAACTGTTCTCGAACATTAAAAAAAGTATGACAGATTTGTTTAAATTGAAATGGATATAAGCTTTTTAGTCATTATATGGTTTGAAAATAAATCACACTTGTTTTATACACTCATGAATGTTTCAAAACGATTTAAAGATAATAAGGGTATTCATATTTATAAAGTAACCATTTTTTCAGTACTGACAAACACTAGTATGATTTTCATCACATTAGTTCAATTATCTATAATCTTTGCCTATTGTTATTACAATATTACTACATATTCTAATGATTTTGGTAAACTTAAAAATTCTATATCAATTTCCTATTCACTTCTAATTTTAAAGTATATGTATCATTGAAATTTTCAAACAAAACACTTTGCTGGGTGTTTTATCTTATAACAATTTGATATATTTCACTATTAAGTGATTAGCCCCCTTGAGACAAGTCGTAGACTACAAACAAACTCAAAAGATCTTCAGAATTAGCGTCTGTCTGCAAGACCCGGAAAACAAATTCTGTTTTTGTTTGTCTATTTTGGACAATGACCGACCGACAATCTTTTGGTGTTTGTTACGGCTCCTTATTATCGCTATTTTGTTGCACTTGTTGTTTTATTTTTACCCCTTCCCTTTGTTTCTTGTTGGTTCATTTACACAGCCAGAAAAAGTCAGAAAAAAGTGCGTTTATTTTTTGTTTTATTTTTTTTTTATCCACATCTTATTGAATGGCATGGACGCTGTTGTGTTCTAGTCAAGTGGCCTAAAAGAATTTCAAATTGCCATCGAGGCATTAGGTGTTGGATAATCTGTCCAAAAGGAAAATGTAAACGAAAAAGACAACAAAACCAAATGAAATAAATAAAAAAAAAGAAAAACGATAGCAATCTGAAAAAAAGCCACAAGAATCGCAGAAGTCATTACACTCACAAAATAAAAATAAAAAAGTAGCACGTCAAATTGAAAATAAATAAATATGGCTTCAGTTTTTCTTTAATTTTACACATTTTTTTTTTTTTTTTTGAAAAATACATAATTTGGAAACCATTTGATGGTTGCACGTTTCGTTCTTGATGTTTTCGTTTCTTTTTTTTATGCGTATAGTTTATGTGTGTTTTGGCATTAAGGAATTTGGCATAAATATATGATGTACAAATTCGTTGAATAACTGGCGGTATTTAAACAAAAAATTTTAAAAAAAAATTAAAATTTTTTTAATGTAAAGAATATATATGAACATAAATGTATGTATGTAAATGTAACTAGTTATAAGTGTGCACATGCATAAATTTACAAGTCTGTCTATATGAATGTAAATACGTACGAGTATGTTAAACAAATTGTTCAAACCAACTCACATCGTTTAATCAAAATATATTTTATTGATACTTCAATTACATGAAATAAGACAGCACATATTAACATACATTTAAAGGAATTAAATCATTAAAAATAATTTTGGGGTGTTATTTTATGACAAAACAATAAACATAGTTCAAAAAGACTATTTGTTTAGAACTTTTTTGATTGCAACACAATAAAAATTTGTTTAAACTATCACAATATATTAGGACTTTATGACAATATGACCTAAATTCTAAATTTTTAAAAAGACAAAAAAAGATCCGACAACTGTTTGGTACTTTTTTTGAAATTCGAAAAAAAATTCCCCGGGAGTTTTTTCCCTTTTGGTTTTTTTAACATAGAATTTGAATAGGAAAAATAAGAAAAGGGAAAAAATTCCCGGTGAATTTTTTTTCATAATTGGGCTGTATACTTTGATATTGGTGTATGAATTAAAAAAGCGAAATTTTTAAATTGTTTTAGCTTTCATTTTAAAACATTTGTACAATATAAATTAATTCAAAGTATTGGCCATTGTTAGCCATGACCTTTTCCCATCTTTCTGGCAACATGTGGATTCCGACCATCTTTTGAGGCCAAAAACGAATTAGGCCAATTTCGGATACTCTGTTCTAAGGTTAAGGTGAAGAGAGAGAGCGTTCTGCATCGATCGAAACAAATAGTAATTGGACGGGCCACGGTCTGGGCAATAAAGCGGGTGAGGCAAATCTTCCCACACAGTTCATTCTAAATACTTTTTAACAGATATTGCAACATGTGGCCTGGCGGTTTCATGTTTGGCCGATAGGGCACTTTTGCTCCAACCAAAAACAGAGAATTACCTTAGCGCCATGAATATTTGGCTTTGGTATCGATTCGGCTGGTTGGTCGGGCTTTACGTAAGATCTCTTACACTTCGGATTATCGTAATGGGTCCATGTTTTTTATCGCAAGTACATCATTTCGGGCATGTACCTAATTTCCCAGCTTTTGGATGAATCCTGCTGCTCGCAATCGTTTTGAAATTACTGCTTGAGTAGCTCCCAATGATTTTGCAAACTCTTGTTAAGTTTGCCTCCAATTCTTAGCCTTAAATTTTTTTTGTTGGCTGGCCTGGGCGATCTTTGTCTTCCGTGTCAAAATCACCTCTTCTGAAACGCACAAACTATATCTTGTACGTTGAAACAGATGGAAAAAAATCACCATAAACTGTGGTGAGAAGTCGGTGGCACTTATTTTCAAATTAAAGAAGTAAAGCAAAACTTCCCGCAGATGACGCTTTGTTGGAGCAAAATACGACATTTTTGAAGCAAAAAAAAACTTTGTTGTTTACACTATAATGTTCAATAACTAAGTTTTTCCTTGTGACATAAATAAACATACAATTGCATATTTCTGGTTTCCCTGGTCATGAAAAATTAGGTATTAAAAATCTGCAAAATCGGGCCATAAATAGCTGAAACTGAAACACTCAAATTTATAAGAAATACAGGCCTGACATACATTTTGTTCGGAATGGTTTTGATTCCGTAGCTACTATTGTGATCGATTTTGTTATAGCTCCTTCAGATTTAGTTAAATTTTGTAAATTGGCAAAAAATTAATTCATTGTCTTTTTAATTTTTAAATTGCAGCGTTTCGCTTATAAAAACTGTATTTTTAGTGAATAATTGGATCGAATATTTGAAAAAAAAACCATAAAATGCAAACCAATATCAATTCCACATTGAAAACCAATAGTGATTTCATTCCGAAACTAATTACCGTTTAACTCTTTCTAAGGTTTGCTTCCTTATGGAATTAATTCCATAGAGTGCTGTGACAGGGGGGATAGTTTCTGAACTGACTTTCATTTGTGTATGACTCTAAATTTGCAAATATGTTTGCCTATACCTCGGAAAGGTATTTCAAAGGTCTTTGCATACAAGTAAACAAAATTGGGGTTAAAACTGTTTTTTTTTCTCTATTAAGGAGAAATTCTCAAAATAATTTTTTTTTTAATGTAAAAAATTCTATAAAAGTAGGATCGCATACATATGTAACTCATGTTGAATAACCCATTAATGGCTGCATAAAAGTCAAGGACTGCAAAGATTTCATGCATTTAAATCTCTTGCATTAAGTTCACACAAGTACTGTTATTACAACATGAAGCGAGCATGTTCTGTTATGACATCATTTTATAATAAAACTGAAACTGAAATCTATAATTAAAATTTACAACAGCCACAAGTTACAAACAGAAATTATAAATAAATAAATGCATTTATAAGAATTGGCATTGATAGAATATTATCCAAGTAAAATGTGTTTGAATATGTACGGAATACTCAAATGAATGAGTGAATGAATGAATTAATGACTAAATTACTGAATATTGTTGAAATGCCAGTAATTTGATGGTGAATGATTAATTTAATACGAAACTTTTGCTACTACCACAACTAAATAGATAGATACTAAATATTGTAAATAAATTATTTTTACACCATAATAAATTTAATTCTACCAAATAACGTCAGTCAGTTCTGGAACTCAATACTTCACACTAACACCCAGCGACTACAACAAACCTCTAACTATTCATTCATCTACAATAAATATCTCATTTAATACTGTTTTTTATTTTTAATTCTCATAAATTTATTAATATTTTTATTACAACTCGTAGTTGCAATTGGATTATTGCTCGTGCAGTAATCAACTAGTGACGTGATGCCTGCCAATGTTGCTGCAGTTGCTGGCGCTGCAACTACAACCACCCGCCTACAGTTAGTTGTTGTTGCCAGTTGTGTCGGCATTTGTGGTGATGCCATGCTGCCATCATTAAGTTGTTCTGTCGGCCAACACCCCACCTGCTGTTTGATGTTGAACTTTATAAATTAAATTGTTTCCAACAAGATGATCTTAATCAAACAACTTGTAATTAAATTAAGTTAAACAAATTGCAAAAAAACATATCCATAAAATGATATCATTTGCTGTTATTTTAATATTGCAAACAAAAATTTAAATAATATTATATGTGTAATAATATGAAATGCACAACCAGAGTAATTTAATTGTTTAACTTTTGAGATAAAATATTTACAATAAAACAAACTTATAAATGTTATTATACATCATATATGTATGTATGTATGTATGTATGTACTTAATAATACACAACAACGATTGTATTGTAATATTTTTGTAATTTACACCTCAATTGTGGCTTGTCATCGGTTGAAGAGTGTGAAAATTGTAATATTTTACAAATTACATGAATTAATTTAAATTGAAAATAAATCAACAATATACAATCATTTTCAATCAATTACAAGGTTGTGTTAAAAACTGTAATAAAATTAATTAATGATTTACATATAATTTCAAGTAATTTTAAACCTGATAGAAGTTTACAGAGATTTAAATTTTATATAAAAGTTATAACTATGACGAAACAAAAACTAACAAAATTTTTCGGTTATTAATATAATTTGGTACCAGCTGGAGAATCTTGGATTAATGCCTATGAGTCCGAAACTAAACGAGTCTTCAAAAGTAATAACTCAAAGTCTGAGAGGTCGGTCGGTCGACTTAAACATTAATTATTTCTTATTGCTCATAAATACTAATCATTTTAATATTTACAACAACAGAATCCCAAAGAGATATCATACAATGTATGATCTTCTGATTTGTTAAACATTTTCATATAAATTGCCAATAATATAATCCTGTCGTAAATAATATTTACATGTTAATTAATTACTTCAATGTAAATAATATGCAAACTACTGTAAATACTCGTAATATCAGCTGCTTTCTATTAGTTAAATTTATTTATACGAGTATTACAATATTGTTTACACAATTTCCATTTCTATAATGTCACTATTTACTTAATTTATCTCTAATATCTGCGATTAAAAATCAATAAAATCTAATTTGTTTTTAAATTACAGATAATCGTATTATTAAAGTAATATTAATGTTTTTATGACTGTAATTGTACAGAAATTGTGTGACGCCAGTTACAAGGCCCAACCCTATTTTATTGCAGTGTACGAGTAGGCAACAAATATCAGGTATAAAAGTTGTGAAAAGTGAGATCTCATTTTTGTATTCGTAAATTCGAGGCAGTTTCCACTACTAAAATATATATAATAGGATGGCACCGAAAGTAGAAAATGTCCAATATAACAGTGCTCTCAAGGTCTAAAATTTTCTCTGTCATATAAAAATAAAGTGTAGTAAATTTGAGCAAAATCGAATAACTTTTAGTTAGAGGTTGCTCATTTTATTTGAATTTTCGAATTTTGGTTCAAAGTATAAATACGAATTTTCAAACATCGTTTACCAACTATAACTTGATAACTTAAACCAATAAGCATGTATTTCAAATACTAAAATTACATTTTAATTTTTTTTAAACGAAATTTAAATTTTTCCTCATGCCAAAGCTAACGAAAAAACGACCCATCCTATTGTACATATTATTTATTGGGTGTATGACATAAACATGTGAGATTTACAATAGATGGAGTATTTTTTTAACCCCGTTTTTGTTTTTAATATTATCAATTATTTATTTAGCATTATAGTGTAAACACCGATTTATTTTTTTGCTTTGAAAATGTCGAATTTTTGTTTTGTTTTATTCTTTAATTTGAAAAAAGTGCTGCTGAAGCAGACCGATTGCTTACCTAAGCTTATGGTGAATGTATTCCATCGGTTCCAACGTGGGAGAGATGGTTTGGTGATTTTGACACGGAAGATGAAGATCGCCCAGGCCAGCCAAAAGAGTTTGAAGACCAATAATTGGAGGCATTACTCCATGAAGATTGTTGTAAAACTCAACAAGAGCTTGTAAAATCATTGGGAGCTACTCAAGCACTAATTTCAAATCGTTTCATCCAAAAGCAGGGAAATTGGGTATCACACGAATTGAAGCTAAGGGAGCTTGAATGACGATTTTGCATGTCCGAAATTATGCTTGAACGCTATAAAAGAAAATCATTTTTTCACCGAATCCTTACGATATTCCGAAGAATTAGAGATCGTACGTGAAGCCCGGCCAACCAGACGAATCGACATTAGAGCCAAATATCTGACCAGACCATCACAGGGATCCTGTACCGAACGCAACTGATACGTTTGAAGCGAGCATTGGCCGAAAAACGCCAAGAACATGAAACTGTAATATTCCATCATCCATCATAAATCTGCAACTTCTAAATGGTTAGATTGGTTTGAATGAAATTTCACATGTGCGAAGAGAAAATGCTTCCGAGTATAAATTTTGAATATTGACCACATGAGCCCACCAGGGGTCCCTGTCCGTGCCTCAAAATTAGCACATTTTTAAAACGATCATATTTCTTCGATTGTGTTCCGATTTTATAAAATTACATTTCTGGACTAAAAAGACAAAAAACTAAAAAAACTAAAAATTTTCAAAACTTGTTTAGGAATTGCGGGATTCACGATAACAAATTTAAAAATTGGTTGTCATTTTTCCATTTTCAAAATAAAAATCTATATAACTGTAGAATTTCATTAAAAAATCTTCATAAATAATAATTTAATTTCAATTTGAATATTTTGTATCTTTGCAAAAACTCAATAAAAAACATTTTTTGTCATATTTTTCAATAAATTATTCCATGAATTTTTAACTATCAAAAGTTATAAATATTTTTGAAAAATTGACAAATAGCATCATAACATTCTTAATTCTACGTATAAATTTCAAAAAGATCAAAAAAACCTCCTGTAAAATTTGTATTTTGTCGCTTACGATAATTTGGCGCTAAGGGCTCGATATTTTGTTCAACTAGGATAATGATTAACCGGCCGAAGACAAAGCTTTTATGAATCTAAGGAGGCAAAATAATCTTACCTTACATAATTGCGTTTTAGCAACATTCATACTAATTCTACAAAAACACCCTAATATAAATGTCCTATTTATCTGTTTTGTTAATTAACAAACATTTCAATTGCTTATGTCACCATAATAACATTTGAAACACATTTTACTCTAATATTTACATAATTTACCTGATGTCAATAAACAAATAATTACACAAGAAACTGTTTGATTTTGCAATATTTTTATTTAAAACAAAAAAAGCAGAGAAAAACCATGACTAATACGATTAATTTGTCTTAGATGTTTTTGTTTATTTTCTAACAAACAGCAATAAAAGTTGGTTGTAGAAAAAGTTTAACATAAAAATAATGCTAGACTGATGATGATTGTAAAGTAAATTTAGAAGATGATTATGACAATCAGTAAACATTTTGTAGGCAGAGTTGTTTACACTACATAAAGTAGAAAACAGACAGAAGACAGGCAGATTGGTGGACTAAGAGACTGCGGATTTGAAGGGGAAGATACGAGAGTATTTGCAGATCATAGAAATGAACAAGAGTTGAAAAGATTTCTGTGGTATGTTCCAAAAATAAATCACTTTCTTGTGTGATATTTTTGGTGCTGATTGATTATAATTATAAATGTTTTTATTTATGTATAATCTAAATTTGTTTTTATAAATATTTAAATTCTGTTTAAAAATAGCTGAAACTGAAAATTGAACATGAACAATGTTCATTGAACTGCATGAGATTTTTGTAGCCAAAAGTTCAATTGCAAGACGTAACAAATAAAAATGTAACTCTGATGTTTCGCTTAATTTAAAAATGTCTTAAGGGAAAGATTTTGTTTGCAAAAATAATATTAAAAATTGTTTAAGCTGTTTTTCATATGATACAAAAGGAATGAAAGATTTGGAAAAATCTACAACAGAGTAATGCTTATTATTGCATAACGTAAGCAGAAAAAAATCTCTACACATTAAATGAAAAACACAACCATTTACGTAACAAAGGTTTTGTAAAATAGAAATCCTGTTTACTTAAGACGATGTCTTACAACTTTCAGGTTTTGATGGGACTTCATTTGATTTTTTTAAGATAATGAAAATCGTTAGAGTCCGAACTAAACGTAATATTCGGCCTAGTTAATCTGCATCAAACCGAAACTTTTCTTTTTTGGAGTTGAAAGCTAATAAACAAATTTCGGTTATCGTAATCATTTTTCAATTTTAAAATGACTTGTTATGTTTTGCCAAAGTATATTTATATATAAATATACTTTGTGTTTTGCATGAAAAATAAAAAAAAAATGTTTGAAAAAATAAATTTAAGTATAACTTTTATGCAATTGAATTAAATGCTACTGAAAGTTTACTGTCCGTTTTTCAGCGGATATGTAACAATTAAATGACAAATCTATTCCAATAAATAAATAAATGGTGTTTTTTTTTAAGGTAAACTGTCAAACAAACGCTCACTTTTTGATACTTATGATCAGTATACTGACAAAGCTCCATTAAAAGATTGACGTTTGAACAACGCTATACACATTATCCAAAATTACTTTGAAAATCAGTCACCGAGTCGCGCAACTTGTAGACGACTTTTTTTTTATCGCAAAATTGTGTTTAGAAATGAGGCTCATTTTTGGCTTAACGGGTTTGTTAATAAACAAAATGTCTGCTTACTTCATTAAAATATCACTATTTCGGACCATTGATCATTTATATCGATTTAAAAATGTATTAAGGACTGAAGTCTTATGAATGGAAGCATCTTCTTTTGTAAACATTCCTTGATGTAATTTTCGGTATTTATAGAGCCGTTTGCTTGCCATACCAAGAACTTTATGGAAAAATTGTCTGCTTATGGGTTTTAAACTTTTCTACAACATTCCTTCGAGTATCTGCAACATAAAAATATTGACTCGGAAGCTTTCTATTTATTGGCTATATAAACATCATGTGGACCATTCTTTCTACATTAACCAGGTTTTCTATTAATGGAAAAGTTCTCCCAAAACTGTTTAATAACAGTTTGTACGCTCTTTTTTCTGGTCACTCATTTTAATCAGATTAACAACAAATGAATATAATTGACATTAAACATACCAACTGACATTCTTTACAAAGGTAACTTGATCAAAAAAAAAAAAAATATCAAATAATACTTGGGTTAAAAGTTTTAATGAAAAACGTGTGTTAAGAATTTTCATTAATTTTCAGAAAAATTAACAAAAAAAATTAATTATAATTTTTATCAAAATATACAATGAATTTTTCATACTCATTTCAAAATTTTAAATCTGATTATTTTCACGACTAGGGGACAAACAAATTTCTAAATGTTAGTATGGAGTATATTTTGCTCAATGCTATTTCCAAAATAAAATCAAATACTTCCGGATCTGATGGTCTACCTCTCAAGTTTATTAAATTAATCCTCCCTTTTATTCAGGAACAACTTTTACTTTTGGTTAATAATATTATTTCAGAGTCTCTATTTCCTTCTGATTGGAAAGTTACTAAGGTCATACCCATTAGAAAAAAAGATTCTGTAAATCAATTTTGGCCTATCTCCTTAGTACCTGTATTGTCAAAGATTGTAGAACATGTAATAAAAAAGCAAATTATGAAATTTTTAAATACGAATTCAATGTTAAACCCTTTTTAATCCTGCTTCCGTGCTAATTATAGCACTACTTCTCTTTTAATTACTCTTACCGATTCTGTCAGTCATATATTGGACACTTATTTTGGTTTTTCTGTATCGGCCTGTAGATTACTATATTCGTATTTGGCTGGCCGCCACCAATACGTACATTGCGGTAATGCAAATTCAACGTGTTTACCTGTAACTAGTGGTGTCCCACAGGGTTCAGTTATAGGAACTTTACTTTTTATGCTTTACATTAATAATTTCTTTAATTTACTCCAAGGTTTTGAATGTGAGGCTTTTAGCAGATGATATACAACTTTTATTTTCTGGTCATCTTCAGCTTCTTGATGTGTTTCAATATGATATAAATCTTATATTATCTAATGTTTCTGGATGGATGAGAGAAAATAATCTGAAGATAAACCCTGCAAACACTAAAGCTATGCTTTTTAAACCGCATTGTTCCGAAGTGCATTTATCTATTACAGTTGATGATGAACCTATTGAGTTCGTTGAATGCATCAAATGTCTTGGTATTCAGCTGGATAAACATCTAACTTTTTCCCAACATATTAATTTTCTGAGCTCTAAAATTAATTTTACTCTAAGGAAATTATATTCCTTAAATTTGTATTTACCACTTTCTATTCGAAAAACTATTGCACATATTGTATTATATTGAAGTTTATTCTGGATGTAATGCTCAGGAGTTTAATAAGTGTTTACTACTTTTTAATAGAATAATACGTTATGTCTATCAATTAAAAATGCATGATCATGTGTCTGAGTATGTTAGTGATTTCTTGGGTTGCTCTTTTATGAATTTTGTTCAAATCCGTTTGTTATTGTTCTTTTATAAGGTAGTAATAGCTAATTGCCCTGAATATGTTAGAAATACTTTTGAATTTTTGCATTCTGACAGAAATCCTCAAATTCTAATTCCTATAATAAATCGAACCACTTACGAAAGATCTTTTCATGTGCGAGTTGCTAAACATTGGAACTCTCTTCCTCGAGTTCTTAGATGTTTTGATTTACAATTTACATCATTTAAGACGCAGCTTTTTGAATATGCATCCACTAATGTGATTTAATGTAATTATTACTTTTTCTTAAAGATTGCAATGAATTTTAAAATTATACAGCGCTAATAGATATTATCATATATGAAGTTATTTACACACACATATGTATTAATGAAATTATCTGTAATATTGATTTAAGTTGCCTATTTTAACATATAGATTTGCTAGTCTACCAACTATATATAGCCCTATGGGCTCGGTTTTTTTTTTCGTAAATAAATAAATAATGTTCTTAGAAAAAATGTCTGACAATATTTGCGAAAAACAATATATTTTATGAAGTATAAGAGATAATTTAGTGAAATAAAAATGATTTTTGTTATGATCCTTGTCATTTAGTATCTATCCGTATTTGTACATGTTATGAGCTTTTCTAACTAAAGGTGGGTCTACTTTGACACTCTTCACCTCAGCTTATGATCTAACAGGGTGGTCGCAAATTACATTTTTTGAAAGCTCATATTTATCACCACTTTTCATTCGATCGACCCGATTGCGACTTATTTGAACGGAAATATCAAGGTTTTTGGGACTAACATTTGCAGGAGATCCAATTTTGATGTTATTTAGTATGTCCTTTCTTAACAAATATCTCAAAAGTTTAACGTCCTTAATTTTTTCAACATTTGTCTTCTAGACTGACATTTGTCTTCTAGACTGACCTGATATCTACTAAACTTATTTGAAATCCCTGTAGTATCTCATAAGATTTCCTCGAGTGCTGCTATTTTTAATGAATTATTAGCTCATTTTTAAATTATGGAAAATATTTACTACAAAATCTATTTATGTATACTTTCCAAAAAGCTTATTGTTGTTGTACTGTATTATAAACATCCGATCAAAATCAAAATCATTTTATTAAAAACATTAAACATTTTTAAATAAAAAAATCACACACACAAAATACTCGAACGTGATTAATTTTCAAAACAAAATCGAAATCATTTACAAACTTACGAGGTCATTATGATACAAAGAACATATTGAACATATGAAATATTAGCTAAACAAATAATTAAAGAACAAATTAATTTTCCTTTTATTGTTACAAAATATAGTACAATAAATTTCAAGGTCTTCAAGTCAAAAAACTCTGAGGCTACCACTTGATGATTTTCTAAAAAAATGTACTTGACCTACTGAACTTCAGCCTAAGAATTAAAAATGAATTGTAAAAATGTATATCGTATAGCTTTAGAGATCTATAGAGATGCAAATAGTCACTAAAAATAACAAGTAAGAGTGTTAAATTCGGCTGTGCCGAATTAGGCAACTTTAGGACCAATTCATCGTACTAACTTTTCCGATTAATTAAAATTCTTTTAATACCGGAATTATAAGGCAACTTCAGGACCAATTCATCGTACTAACTTTTCCGATTAATTAAAATTCTTTTAATACCGGAATAATATTCAACTTGTTGTCATTTCATTAATTGTTGTCATTTCATCCTCTCGTCATTCATCTTCATTTCATTCTCACTTTAAGAAACAAACAAAAATGTCGATCATTATTTTGTGTTTTTGCTCGTAATTGCAAACTAAAAGATATAAACTACACACTCTGGTCATATACAACTCATCTCATCTCAACTCATTTCATATCATCTTGTATTTGGAATACACATACATACATAAATTCATAACATTTTTAAATAAGAAAAACTTGCATTATCATTATTTATGTTAGAAACCATTAAAACAACAGACACAAAATATGCAAAAATTATTTTATAAAATAAAAAAAAAACAACAAAATTAAATGACAGACAAAAAGAGACAGCTTAAAGTTTGTTTTTGGTATATTGACATTTATATGAAATTTACATAATATTGATATAAATACATACATACATTCATATGTATACTTACATATTTACATATTTACATACTACATACTTATTTACATTTATTACATATTGTACATTTCACTTGTTATTTGTACATCCATCGAAAGAAGTTTATGGTTTCTTTTTGGAATATCCTAAACTGTAGTGATCTACATATCGTTACCTTAACCCTCTAACCCGCAAGAGTGCCTCAAGGCATGCATTACAAAACACCAATTATCTCAAAAATTAATTATAATTTTTATTTTAAATTTAACCGTGACTTTAGTAACAGATTTGTTAACATTTCCCTCGAAGGTCAAAATCCATTCTGACTTTTAGCACGTGGATTTTTATCTGTATTTTTTTTAAAAATCAAAGCTTTACTAACATTTAGTAGCCCGATCTATTCGAAATATTTTTTATTAGTTTTTCAATAAAATCGTATCATAATTATTGTTTTTTACACCTAAACCGGCAACAATGGTTCCTAAACTTAATTTACAGATTAGTTTCTGATGGCTGTTCTGAGTTTATTGGATCATAATTACCCTAAACAAAAATTATTCAACATCTTTTTTTAGCTTTTTAAAGTTTGCGGCCCTAACTCCTGTTTTGTTTTATGAGGGGACCATTTATCGAAATAAACGAATGTCCTCCCGGCTCTTAACTGAAAGGAAAGCACTGCTCCTGTAGACAGGCAGCTGTGAGTTGACTCCTGTCAAAAGCTGCTTCATTTTTATTTTTTGTGGAAAAAAAGAATCACTCAATTACTTGGTAAATACTATGGGAACTTCGCACCATCAATTTCAATGGTAAAAAAGTGGTTTACTGAATTTCACTGTGTCCGTACAAGCACGGAAGATGCCGAACGTTCTGGACTCCCAGTTGAGGTCTCTACACCCGAAACAATTGAAAAAATCACGATATGATCACGATATGATCCCTCTTCCGTCCTATTCTGCGGATTTAGCCCTAAGTGACTATTTCTTGTTTCCAACCCTGAAAATATGTCTTGGCTGAAAGAGATTTGATTCCAAGGTTAACAAAAATACCTATTTTGTTGACCTAGACAAATCTTATTTTTTGGAAGGCATAAAACAATTGGAGAAACGTTAAACAAAGTGCATAGAGCTCAAAGTAGGCTACATATGTATGTTGAAAAATAAAATAATTTTTTATTCAAAAACTTGAGTTTCATTCCACAAAATTTGTTTTATATGCAAATAATAAACACACACAGAAAAAGGATTGGTTGGAAAACGGTTACAACTATGAAAATTTAGTAGAATAAATCAATATTGTGTTGTAGTCATTGAAAATTTATAAATTCAACAGATTATCTTTATTTATAAGTGAAAAATCATAATTATAATAGAATAGAGGTTCCTATAATTGTATTATTAGTTAGCATAATCAATTTGCGTCTGGTAAACATTAAATTAAGGAATTCGGCAGAGAGGACTGAAGTTTTCAGTTACAATAACCAATAAATTCGGTCATAAAATAAAAAAAACAAATTCGGTGATTACAACCGACAAATAATGATTATAAAAACTATAAAATTTGTTTGACAGTTTTCGAAAAATAAATAATAAATTAATTAGAAATTAAACAAAAATTGTGTACACACACTTAAAAGTAAAATATTAATTAAAATAAATAAAAGTTATCACAACAGAGCGCAGTAACACTCGGTCTTAGGACGGTAAGTAAGCCATTCGTGGTTAATTTATGTAATATGAATTTCACTTTTTTCACTGCATTTTTTTACAGACGATTTTATAACTAACACAAAATTGGCCAATTTTTGACCTGGGGTAATGTAAACTTAATCGTACTCTTTCTTGTAAATAATAAATCATCCAGTTGGAGAATTCTTCATTAAAGCAGATCGTTATACATACTTCCAAGTGCTTCTTCATGTTTTAATGAATGTTAGTTAAATGTCTGACTGGTACTCAATAGATGAAAGAACGATTAACGGTAAGGAAGTTGTGAATTTGCTATATTTCAACCTTTTTGTTACAATCATTCACTTATTTAATGATTTTGTAAATTCTCTTTAGCATTATCATCAATTATTTCTTTCGTAAATATCAATATCGTTATTGCACGTCCCCATTTGTCGTCAAGCCTCAATGGTGATACGTGGTATAAACTGAATTATTTGGTAATATGTTTACCGGTGTCCATGTAGCTTTTGAAAATATATATTTTGTTATCAGAAGCATGTATGTATGAACTGCAGCATTCAAGTAAATCAAATTTATCTGAATTACGACATAAAGATAAATTTGAACGTTTTTTCATCTCACAGGAATAATAAATTATTGTATATAATTATTTATATTAATGTATGTTAAAGAAATTGCAATAAATAAATTATAACATATATTTAGTAATAATAAAAAATATATTTATTTTTAATTGGGCCATTCTAATGTAATTATATAAAAATTGCTGGTTATTCCTACCGAATTATTTTTTAAATAACAGTTGTGAATATCATATAAACAGTAGTCAGAATCGAATTATGTGATAGTACACGCAACCGACAAAATTCGATTGGCGCCAAATTCGGTTGTGAATACGAATCTGTTTTCTCTGTGCACCTAAAAATGTTGTATGAATCTATTCATAGTTGATCCTACTGCCGAAAATCATTTACGAAAATAAATTATTGACATTTTAAAAGAAAAATCTTTTTGCTCATTTACTTAGTGTAGGGTATTATATGATCGGTCTTGGCCGACTACTGCTTTTCTACTGTTACTTTTTTTTCCAACTTTTTTCGCACAGTAAGTTTTATTAAATAGTTAGTAGGGTTTTTTTGTATTTTGACCCTTCCATTGAATATTTGGAAAATTTTGTATTATCAATCACTATGGTTGTTTGGTTCCTTGGTTCTGTTGGAGTTTATTTGCGAATTAGGGTCCATATTTACAAGATTCTAAAAATAAGTTCTGAGACTTGTTGTTAACTTTGTACCATATCTTTATTTCAAAGAGTGTAACAGAAATACTCACAAGGAAGTGTTATTTAAATATAAAACCATTTTAAGTTTTTTCATGTTTGGAAGATTGTGGGATGTTGACCATAATGAATGGGCTTGAATAAACATGTTCAATTAAATTTATATTTTCCTTTTGTCTTCACTTAAGTATGTGCATAGTTAAGTAATAGTTAAGCTAAATAAATGTTATCAGTTTCATGTCAAATATAGAAATATTTAGAAAGCAGTGTTTATTCAACAACATGTTGAAATACTCAAAATTGCAAATAAGAAAATGAGCAATTTAAAAATGTTTGATATTTAAGGAAAACGTAGGTGAGTGAAAAATATATTGGTCTTGAATGAGTCTAATTTTGTTCTTTGTATAACTATCTATAACAAATTAATGCAAAATTTTCAGCCCATCGTTTTTTGGGAAACGATATAATTGTACCCAAATTTGGATAACAAATGAGAATAATTTTGTTTATGTTTTATATCTTTTGAGAAAGATAATATTATCTGGAACATAATATTTATTTTAAGCATCTAAAGATCGATAAATTTTTCTAAAATATCCCAACATTTAATCAATTTTCAGGATCCAATTATACGATATGCTCCATATTCTGTATCAATTAGTTTAAGATACCAAATAGCAATATCAGACTCATCTATGTAAAAAAATAAAGAAGGACAGGATTAATTTCCTCTATGTACAAAAAATCTAAAACTACAAAAGTACTCGTATACGTTAAAATGGTAGCTGAGTTAATTTGAATGGCAGGAGACGTGTCAAATGTTTAATACTAGTGATTGACGAATTGCGTTCATTACCAATGGAGTATTATTAACATGAACAAAATTTCAATGGCAAATTACACAAATCATTTAGAATAACATACAAAACTTACTTTTTTCTTTTTAAATAAAATGTGTATTTAAACTAATCAGCCATTTAAGAACGCAAACCATAGAGAAATTAACACTTTAAAACGTGTTTGCTAAACATGGAAAGTGATTTGAAAACGAATTTAACCATAAATTGACCAGAACAACAAACAAAATAAGTTTGTATTTAAAAGAAAATTAAATCTATTTGTTTTAAGTGAAATTGTATACTTGCTAGACCAAAAAAATTAAATTTTAAATTTCAACAAATCTATTTACTACTTGGTAACATTCAACATTATTTTTAACGATTTATTATACATAAGTGTTCTTTGACAAATATAAATAAAAACATATTTCTCTACCAACTACTCTACTGTTGACTACTCTATCTATAGTTTGTTTATTTTTAAAATATAAAAGCTTTTTTTGAACAAAACATGTTTAACTAAACAATGTTGAGAAACATCAACTACTCGTAAAACATGTGCTTCAACTCTCCAACTCGAGAGGCAACAGCAAATGAGACTAAAAGAAAAAGAGATAAAGAGCCAAAGCATTTATTAAAAAGCTTTTAAATGCTATGCACGAATTGAAAGTGCAAATCCAGTGAAAAATGCCATCAACTTACATCTCTGTTTACAAAATAAATCTAATGAGACACATATTTACCGGTGTTTTTTTCTATTCGTGTAAGTGCACGTAACTGTGTGTTTGTGTTAAATTTACTCACCTTAATACTCATTTGAAGAACTGTCAACGTTGAAAACAAGGCGCCAAAATCTACAATTAAACAAAAGTGTTTTTAATGTTTTTAATAAAACTTGCTGTAATCAATTTAACAGCAAAGAGTAAAACTCTGTTTTATACTCAATTAACAATTCATTAAATTTTTAGTTTTTTTAAATGTAAAACTGAATTTTTGTTAGTAACACCACTCCCCAACCCACCATGAAATGGGAAACAATGTTGCCGAGAAAAAATGTTGCTGCTTAAATGTTTAAATACCGTATATATGTATGAATGCATAAATAGCTTTATGCAAATTCGATATTTTTTGGCAACATTCATATCATATTATTTATGTAGGCGAAATTGTACGTATTAATGGTATTGCAAGGAACATAGTACGAGGTTGGTATTAACATTAATAAGAGTATTTTAACAAATGTTATGAGTGTGGTTGGAAAACTTTAACCCTTTCAACACCAGTGTCAAATGGAATTTTTTATAAAAAGGTATGGAATTATTAGGTATTTATTAGCGGATTTGAATAAAACATAAGAGACATTTTTGATGAGTTTTCAATATTTAATTTGTGTCAGAGTTAACCATTTGATGTATTGTACATTGGGGCAAAATAAGTCCAAATTTTTATATAGGGAAAAATGTTGGTATTTTTACGTTAACCCTTTCATAACTGGGGTCAAAGATAAAAAGTTATTTTTCATTAAAAAAGCTAACGAATTGTTATTGGATTTGGAATTAGCTTCAGATAAATATTCCATAACTGGATTTTCACACTAATCCTATCAGTAAAAACAAACTCCCTAATGAATATGTTTACTCCAGAGCTTTGAATTATTTAATTCAATTGAAAATGAATTCACTAAAATCTTAATTCAGAATTAAAACGTCAACAAGTCATTTCATAAAACCCTTTTTAACTATAGCTTAATTCAAAATTTTTTATTTGAATAGAGAATACAATTCATAATAAAATGCATTCAAACATTGAATGGTTAAATTTTTGTTAATTCAAATCTAATATAAATTGAATTCCTATAATGATTCAGTAAGGATTTAAGTCTTTAAAGAATTAATTCTCAAATTAATGAATTCAGCACGTTTGAAGTACTAAGGAATTCGTAATAATTCCTTAATGTAATGGAGAATTAGAAATTGAATGAAGACTTAATTCTTTCGAACCTTTGGTATGTATAGACGAATGATATGTAGTCTAGACACACTTAATTTTCAAAATTTTTGTTGTTGTTCTTAAATTTCACCTTGACAATGAATGAATTGCGACGTTGACTTTAAAAGCAGAATATTGAATATCAACAAAAATAGTTTCGCATTGAAAAATATGGCAATAAAAATTTCAATAAAATAATAACAGAAGTTCGTTTGCCAAACTAAGTGCGTTTTAACCAAAATATGTTTAGCAACATGTTTGTAGTTCTTTCTTTATTATTGAACTCATTTTTAACTCGTTTTATTTTGAGTAACATGTTGCAACAGCAATTTAAAACAAAATCATATAAAATATACCCATCAGTTCTAGCTATGTGCCCAAACTAGTGATTTTAAAAATCATTAGTATCATCTCCGGTCCTAAGCGGAAGTCAATTGACCCCTCATAATTTACAAAGACTGTACTTCGCATTACAAAAGAAAGCTTAGTGAAAAATTACTATCCAATAGTCTATATTTGGTGGGTAAAATAATTACTTTCTAAAGTTCAGTACAAACAAGCTTACAGTGACTATATTCTGCATTATTTAGATAAGCTAAAGTAAAAATGTTTCTAGGGTTTCACGCTAGATTACCTGGAATGTATAAAGAAACCAATTGACTTCTCTATAAATTACAAAGAGTACATGCGTGTCAAATGATTAGTGAAAATTATTGTCTAAAAGTGAATGCATTGACTCTTTAGCGGTCAATGCAGAACAGCTGGGTATGAAATGCAAAATAAAGCTAATATTTGATTAGATACATGTGACAGCAACATGTGCCTATCAATAACTGAATTTATTGAACTTGATGAAAATATATTTCCTGTCTTTTTTTAAAAAACAATTTTAGAATTCAATTTATAGTAATTTAATAATGTGAAATTTTCAATAATATTTATGTTAAACTTTTTTATTTTAAAAAAAATTTAAGCTTAACTTTTTTTTTATTAAAATTTTTAATTTTTTTTATTTTAATTTATACATACACCTTATTTACCTTATTTGTAATATACTCAGTGTTTTTGGTCTCGTTATCTCTTTCAATGATTATATTATTTTTTGTTTATATACTTTCATACAGAAACTTGCATATCAGTGGCGCTTAAAATTGCATTTTATTGATTTATGATGATTTAGAATTGATATTATAAATAAAAATATATATACAAAATAGAAATACAATAACAACCACAAACAAAATTTTTAATAAATTTATAACCAGGAAGTAAAAATATTTATTAGGTATTAAAAAGTCGTTAGATAAAATTGCAACATTGTACATAAATAAATGAATAATATTGTGTAAGTCTAAAGCAGCCGAACGGTTTTTACAATAACTGCGATTAAAGTTTTCTGTAAGTCTTTCAGATACATCTTTATTATAGATGGCAATCGAACATGAGTTAGGGCCTTTCTATATTAAGGTAACGAAATACATATATCGAATAAAATATTGCTCACATACAATTGTCCAATTCACAACTTAGTTGTATGTTGTATGATACAACTATTGTGGTTGTGAACACAAATTTCTCCAAGTCGTAAGTTTACCTCGTGTAGCGTTGAAAATGCCAAAAGAGGAAGATGAAATCTAACATTCAAAAGTATATTAATATTTAGAATTAATAATGCAAGCGAACAATAGCAAGGTAGTGTCTGCATTGTGTAAATTAAATAAATTAATTGAATTTAGTGTTACCGTTTGGTTGTTATTTTGAATGAAAATGAGCTAATTTTTTTGTTTATATATAGATATGAACTTTTGGTAACACTTGAAATTTCATACAACCAAGGCGTATTAACAAGGTGAGTGCATAAAATCAGCTGTTTCTTAATTCGCTGTGGTTTTATGTACACTATGTGTCAAACAATGTTTATGTTTACATTTGTTATTGTAAATAACATAGTAATATTTTAATTCGCCTTGATTTTGACATTTAACGTACATTTTAACAAAAACAAATTGCCTGTTGTTTTTGCATTGTTGTATTTGTTGCCGGGACGCACTCACCTTGTTAATACGCCTTGCATACAACATTTGAAAAACATATGGAAAAATGTTGTAGGTGTTGTACAAAATATTTATATAGAAATTATCAACAACATTTGTACAACTATTGTAAATTCAGACGACTTATAACTCATACGACTGTACAACGTCAGTTGTGAATTGAACAAATATATGTAGGCAGGAGATACGAATTCAAATCACTTTGACCAACAGAAATACATACATACCTCTTCGAAATTTCATTCAAAATACTTTCCTGTCAAAAATATTAACAAACTAAAATAAAAACCCCAACAAATTATCAATTTCTTCAATTTATAGAAAAAAACATATTCAAATATAATGGAAATCAAGCCGTCTCAAGTTGCTGCCATCGCATTCATGCTGGGCTACACTATTTTTGGACTGATCTGTATAAAACTGGTCTATACTCGTATGCATTGTAAGAGTCCATTTTACTTTACGGAATATCATTCGACGTTGCCAGTTATTAGAACACATACAAATGTCACTCTGGTTGAGCCACCACAAGCTCTATTCGACGATCGTTATTGTGCTGGTAGCCTACATGGATTTTTTAGTAGCTTGTCCACGTTTATTTTAGGTTATGGTAAGTTTCATTCCAAACGGTATTTTAATTTAGGTCCGTTTATGTTTGAGAGAAGACTGTGTTCTCATTTACAGCTGTTGTTATTTATCGTCTTTTGAATGGTACTCGCACACGATTTGTTAAACTAGTACATGCGGGTCTGCATGGAATTGCATTGGTTCTGTTTGTCGTTGGCTACCTCTTTCTATTTTTTGCAGAGTACATGATACTCCATGATTTGAATCGATTTCACGCCATTACTTCAATGTTCGCAAGTTATATGTTTTTGTTACAGGTAAGACTGTTTCTGATTTATATATTTATCAGAATTACATAAAGATTAGAAATGTAAACAAAATTTTTTTCGTATTTTCGATTTCTTTTCTTGCAAATGGCAAATGGCCTTTCATGAAATTTTCCATAACCAAATCGCTGCCATATGTCCTCGATAGCCTCACGAATTCTATCTTTGAGGTCTTGAATGGGCTGTTGCCTAGTTGCCTAGACTTTATCTTTCACGTGGACCCAAAGGAAGAAGTCGCAAGGTGTTAAATCACATGATCTCGGTGGCAAATTGTGATCACCTCTTCCAGAGATAACACGGTCCGGAAGCTTTTCCCGTAAAAGTGCAATGGTTTCGTTGCTTATGTGGCACGTAGCACAGTCTTGTTGAAAGTAAACGTTTTGCAGATCAATATCATCCAACTCCGACCATAATGACGTTTGTGGAATGGCCAATTCCAAAGAACGACGAGGAATGGACAAACGTGGGTTTTCTTCAACACTTTTTTGCAGTGAATTTTAATAATTTCAATGCGTTGTTGAAGCGTGTCTCGTTCCATTTTTAGTAAGGGCGTAGTTTCCACTTGTCTAATGTCAAAAAATAAAAGCTCCAAAAAAGCGACAGCTACCGAAATACCGAGTGATTCAAAATAACACCTCTTGTTGGAAACCCCTTCATATTCTTTGTTTTAGATAGAAGGATAAATCAATATATCGTCACCTAAACGATATAAAATGAAAACTACTTGAGATATTGAAACAAAATTTTCAAATCTGAATTACAATGACTCTAGAAATATATTCTATGAAAAAAAAATAATTTTTTCAAAGCACACTTTAAGGTATGTGGCTTACGTTTTTTTGAATTGTTATTTTCTGAAACAAAAAAACGTATCATCAATATAAATTTTTATGAAAAAATAAAAACTTAAATAAAAATATTTTTTTTTATTTTAAATAAAAGCAGTTTATTATTTTATTATGTTTTTTTTTTTATTTTAATTACTAACAACTACTTTTTTAAACTAAAAAAGGTTCTTCATTCAATTTTCATTAAGACTGCAAAAAATATTCAATTGCAACAAATTTATTAAAAACAAATTAGGATACTACCTAAAATAAGGTAAAAACGATTTATTAATTAATTACTCAATGCGTATACGTTATTTTGTTTAAGAAAATCATATACTTGATGATACTTTAGTTTAAATTTTGGTTATAACTTGGTTATTTTTGATAGTAAAAGTTTAAAATTTTGTACACATACATATGTAATATGATGTAGTGAATCGTAATCAATAAAAAAACCAATTTCGAATTTTTTGATGATACGTTGTTTTGCATTTTAGGTGACGATATGGGCTATAATCATGTTTTGGTTGTTATTTAAATTTGGGAAAATAGTTCCATAAATGACTGAACTTATATCTCGATTACTGAGTCATGTACATAGACAATATGGATATCAAATAAAAGGCATTTGAAAAACTTTCCAACGACGTATGTATATAACGCCTTAGAAATTCGAGCGACTAATATTTTTTAATCGGAATTTTTTCACGAACAATTTTTTTTTCTTTTTTAATCTTTGTGAAGTAGACAACCCGCCTTAAACTGATATTTACAGGTTTTTCATAATTTATCTTCCTAGATATACATTTTTTGTTTCCTCTTTTCCAGCTTGCTGTTGGTCTGTCCGTTTTTCTCTTTCAAAGAAATGTACAACTTCGTCTGATGTTTGCTCCATTCCATGATGTTTTCGGCATCTGGTTACTTATTATATTGGTGGCTTGTTGCTTGTCGGGCAAACGGAACACCCAAATAGACTATGAATTGAATAATCAATATGCCTACTATAGCCTGACATTTGTTTCGTACTCTTTTGTCTTGATAGTGGTTTTAAATCCATATTTTGAATGGGACTTGGTATGAAAAAACAAACATTAATGAATTTTTATTACATTTTTAACAAATACATATTTTCTTTAATTTTGTATCGAATTAGGTGGGTCACATGTAATGAATGAATAAATTATTTAATTGTTGGAAGAAGGCTTAAAATAATATCATCTACTTCTGCTGCTATCCGAACTACTATTTAAAATTAATTTTATTACAAATTGCTATTGCTACAATTTACTGTTCCTGTTAATAATATTAAGTAATTTATTACTTTTAGTGCCCTTACTATCATAAGTATTACTTATAGTATCACAAAAACATTGCTTTTACTTTAACTGCTCATAATTTAATTCATTTATTTCTTTTTTAACATTCACTCACACATTTTGCGCATTTTAACATGATAATCTATAAAAAACAACGATTTAATATTAAACAAAAATTATAATGTTTCCTTGAGCACACATGTTGTATGTGACAAAACCTATTATTTAGTATCTCGATTGAAAAGATCTTATTTAAAGCCATAAATTCATTTAGACACTCCTCGACAATGTGCATAAAATCTGTAAAATTTATTTCGAAAACAGCTTAAAATAAAAACATTGAATAATAACAAAACAAAAAATACATGCAACAATAAATCACGAAATGATCTCAGCTTAGAAAACCAATAAAAATATGTTTTTAATGGAGTCATAATTTAAGTAATATTAGAAATTAATTAGCATGATTTTAGAAAATTATATCCTGCCTTTCATACTAGTACCCGCTAGTTCTATAAGTTTCAATGCACCCCTTTGTGTTTATACTTTTTGCAAGATCTTGGTAACATGACTAATATTAATTCATCCTCTCTTGGGTGTGCAAATAGTATTAATTTATCAGCTTATGAGCTTGATTGATTGCCGGTTAACTATTGTGGAGACAATTTACACTATTCAGTGCATAGGTATTGGCGTAATTAACGTCTCCAAAGTCATCTATGGTGCGGTTAACTGTCACTTAACTACCCCATGTTATTCATGCTGGAATAACTTTACTGGGGTAGAGAGATAAGTTAGTTAGAAAATAAATAAAAATATGACAAAAAGAGAGTAACAAAATCAAAGTTTTGTTTTCACTTATTTTTTTTACTAATGCATTCTTACCACTTAGGTTTTTGACAACAGAGTTAGGTATTTGAAAGGAGAGTTTCCGCTCAATATATATTTTCTTATACATGGAAATTCGAAAATGTTTTCTTTATAATCGAAGTACTCAATAACGTGCCAGGTCATGAAGTAACCAGGAGCGACAGCTTTTCGCTAGTCCAGCGACCAGTTCATTTGCAATGAAATAATGGCTATCTAAAGTGTGTCTCAGTAAGAATTCACTTATTCATTTTAAAATAACACGTATTTTTTGAGATAGTTTCTGTTTTTTTTTACATAAACCCAAGATTTCACAAAACCCGAAAGAAAAAAACGCACGGCATTAGGCAGGCAGATCCATGTCGTCCAGTCGAAGCCACAAGAACTTCGTTATCATGTTCTTGTAACGAATGACTTTCACAGGCACTGCAATTTCGGCCTCATCTTCAAAAAAGTAAGATGGCCCAATCACGCCGCCTGACCAAAATCCATACCAGACAGTTGCTCGTTGTGGGTGCACTTTTTTCTCATGGATTCCAAAAGAATTCGACAATTTTGTGTATTCACGAAGCCATTCTGACGGAAATGCTCTTAATTGGAGATGAATACTTTTTTCGAAAAATTGGCATTGACTTCTCCATTGCTCCATTACATATTGAACGAATTGCCGACCCTTTCCACGGTCTGCTGGTTTGAGTTTCTGAGTAAAATTCGCGTAGTGCTTCGTGAAATTTAAAGTTGAGAACGATGCCGAATAAATATTTTCGAGTTTTTGGCGACACTCTCGGTTACAGCAGCTATGTTTTCAAGAAACAGATCAATGTGTTGACGCACAAGAGTCTTACTATCCATAACCGACCCAGTTTCTTCGAATTTTTTGACCACTTTTCGAATGGTTAACAGTTTGGAAGTTATCACAATTATAACTCGTTGTTCTTTCGTAAAGCGCTCCATTTTTAATAATCGGAATAAACATAAGTGAAAGCAGAAAAAATTTCAGAGTTGAAACTTGCCCAAAACAAACAAAAAATATACTAAATTAAAAAAAGTGCACTCTTACTGAGACACCCTTTACATACAATCAATTTTATTTTTTATAACAGTGTGGGAAATAATAACAACTGACTGAATAAGAGTGAATTAATGTATTTATCGCCATATGCATTAAAACAAAACTGTCGAACTTGGTGAATAATACTATTTCAATGGCAACAAACTGATTTCGAATGTAAATAAAACAATATATAATAATTCTCACTAAAAAATGTGTAATAATTCTTAAAAAGCGCATAAATATTAAAATTTGTAATAAACAAATCTTAGCAGCATTTCTAAAACAGTGAACAAACAGTCAGTCAATCATTTGTCCTATAAACATGTTTACAAACCACTGACAACATGTTCTCAATTAAAGCTAAACAAAATCTAGACAACATTCATGTTAAACCACATTTAACTCGCAACACATTTGTTGCTCTGTTAACAGAGGGAACATGTTGCTATATCAATGTTGTTTATTTTTACATGCGTGTGTGTGTTTGCGGTGTATCTGTGTGTCCGTGGATGTTGTTGCTGTTGTTGGTGTTTTTGCTAATATTATGTTTGTAGCTGCTAGTAAGTAAGTGTGAGTTTCTGGTAGTGAGTGCGAGAAGATTGAATGAAACTTTTTTCTTGTTGTTGTCGTTGTCGTTGGTTTTGTCTAAAAGGTTTTGCGGCGTTTACGATGGCAAACAATTTTTCGTATTTTTATTCAGTTGCGATTTAACATTCGATTTGATAAAACGTGCTTGTTGTTGTAACGCGAATATTTTTGCTTTTGGATATTTTTCAAATAATATAAAAAAAAATACAAATAAAATTTATTGTTTCAAAACAAAACGCACCCGGTGTGTAAGTCTGTTTAAAATATAAAATCTATTTTGGAAATTGACCAATTTTTCGGCAGTGTTTTTATAAAAAATAAAACAATAGTTTATCTTTTTTCCAAATTTAAAAAAGAATTATTAAACATATGAAATTGCTAACGCATTGAAATAATCAAAAGAAATTTCAAGTGAGTTGTGTTAAACAAAAATATCTGAAATTTAAACTAAAAAAAGTTTTAAATTGTTAAAAAATCAACATACTGAAATTGTGTTTTAAATTAAAAGGTGAGTGAGTGTTGCACAAAATATTTATTGATTAGAACTTTAAACTGTTTGTGAAAAAGAAAATCGCGCAATTTTTAATCTTTTAACTAAAAGTTTTCCTAGCAACATGTGAATCCTTTTCTTGACAACCCTACAAAACAATTACAGCTTGACTAGGTCATTGCAACATTAGTACTTTTATGTGGAGAGTGTGTAAAAGTGTAAACTAATACTCATTAACGTATATAGCTCATACTTAAATTATTAAAAATTAATTGTTTCCGTTTGAAAAATATGTACATTGATAAAAATTGAACTAATTGTGGGAACACCTTTAAATATTATATACAAAATTGTTGATGTGTGTTAATTTAGCAATTTGCTAATAGCGTAATTTGTTTATTATACATTTTTCTGTTCGTTTACATCGTTTGTCTTTAAGAAATTGGTTTAAGCTACATATTTTTTTAAATTTTGTTAGTGTTTGATATGATTTTTCTAATATTTTTTTGGACACAAAATTACCTTCGTTTTGATGTTCTAAAAAAGGAGAATCGCATTTCCATCAATGTTCCTAGGAAGTAAGCGACTTCAAATATGTGTCAGTCCATCCATTCTATGACAATTCTGTATTAAATTAATTGCATTCGATGTACTTCCGAATAACAAATTGTACTTCTTCTTAAGAGTATATAAGTTTGTGACCCTATAATACAGGCCCGGATCTAGAGGGGTGAAAATGGGAAATTTTCCCCCACAAAACCAAAAAGTTTTAATATAAAAAAGGAAAAAAAGAAAAATGTAAAATAAAGTTTTATTTATTTCCCTAATTGGTTGACCTGAATTCGCGCCGAAATCCGTCTGTTCGTGTGTTAGTTGGAATGCCTCCAGGTATCTATGGAACCAATATTGGTATTAATTTATCAGTTATATTCATGAGAATTTTGGTATTGAAGATCAGCATAGTTTGTCCATAAATAGTTTAGATATGAGCAAAAAACCAAGACTACGTTGATATTTACAATATTTGTATATATCCTCCAAGGAATTTGCAAAATGATTGGCTTTTTTCACCAACAAATTTTGTATTCACCAAACATTTGTTCACAAAAAATTGTTTCACGTATAAATTTCCTTAGGAAATATTTAATTTTTTTAACATTACAACAAATTTGAACACAATTTTATATATGGAATGCCGATTTCGATTTCACTTAGATGAGAAATTTTAAAATTTTTAACTCGAGTTTGTTTGTTTTCTTAATAAATCCTTTAATTAACGAGTTAGAGTTAGGGTTTTTATTCGGCTAATCGGAATGAAAAATATTTTTTAATTTCGTATAAAACATACGATTAATCAAATAGTCGAATAAATTTATTTTCAAGTTAAAACTAAAAAAAATATTAGTCTCTTACTTCGGCTGTGCGAAATCTTATTATACTTTAAAATACATAAAAATTTTAAATATTTTTAGGTAAACAAAATTTAAGAAAAAAAAAATATTTAAATTTTTGAATCAATTATTTTTTTAACTTTTAACCAGAAAAAAAATTCGGTTTAAAAAATATTTTAAACCGAATTTCGTTGCCATGATACAATTATTGTAGAAGGTAGAATCACTAGGGAGAGTTTTCAATATTTACCCCTATAACGTCAAACTTTGATTTTGTTTTTTTTTTTTTTTTCATATTTTTTCATATTTACTTTTGTTTGACGTTACAAGAATTGTGTACCTTATATTGTTGTGTCATGTGTCGTTGCAAACTTCTCTGAAATATCTGTCATTAGATATCCATATTGTCTACATTATGGACTTAGTAATCCAGATATTGATAAAAAATAGGCCAAAAATCGAAGTTATCCCGATTTTTTCCTTATATCTCAGCCACTTGTCGGCCGATTTTAAATAGCAACCGAGCCGGAAGAATTTCCGATATATTGATGTATGAATCATGTATGTAAGTTATTTGGGATCTACGGAAAGTTGATTTCAACATACAGACGGAGAGACGGATATGTCTATATCGACTCCGCTATCTATAACGATCCAAAATATATATGTATACTTTGTGGGGTCAAACAAACATATTATTAAAACATTTTTCTGGTTTTAAATAGATTTTATTTAATTTTTCAAAAATATTGTTTACACGTTAAACGTTGGAATATTCGATTAAAATGAAACTCCAATAATTGACTTGTGAATATAATTTTTTCGTTTTTAACGTATGGCAGAAAATCGGCTTTTTAAGAAAAGTTCGCATTCTAAGGGTTTTTTGCTAACATTTTGCCATTTATTCTGAAGGGACAAATTCTAGAAATTATGGCGCATATTCATAAATCATAACTAAAGTCGGAACTAGTAAAACAGAAACTAAAAAATAGTTCATAGATAGTTGTAGATCATATTCACAATTCATAACTAAATTAGTTACTGCTTTGACATGTAGAGAAAACAAAATGTCGATAATATTTTGATCGATATATACTGTAATTAATTAAAAGGCTTATAAAGCTATTAAAAAACTATTTTTGTTCTTTAAAAAGTACATACAATATGTATAGTTATAGTATGTATGTAAATCAATTAAAATAAGGGCATGTAAAATTAAATTTTTCAATAGAATGTTGTTGACAAAAAAAAAACACATCTCTAGATTATTTTATTTTTGTATAGATGTATTAAAATGAAATCAATAAGCTGTTTTTTTGAATGTATTAGTTAGTTGGCAGTTAGTTACAACTTTACCCATGATTAAGTGCTAACTAATTGTGCTGAAAGTAACCAATTGTGAATAACTTAAATAGGTAATTAAAAAAGTTAACACTTGGTGATCGTTTATGAATATGCGCCTATGTATTTCAATGTTTCCCATTAATTTAAATTTGGTAAAATAAATTTTGCTCATAACTCAGACATTTATTGAATACATTATAGAGACCATAGCCGATATACTTTAAGTTGAGGGCTTCGGAAAGTTCATTTCAGCAGAATAATGGACATCGTTAAATCAATTCCAATTTCTGTGAGGAACCAGAATATTTGTAAATATTAGCTAGAGAATAAGCGCATTTTTGTCAAATATTTATTTGAAAAATGTGACATTTTTTAAGTATAAGTTTTAATTGAAAAAATGTTCTTTAAGTAAACTGAATAGTTTTAATATGCTAAAACTCCCAGTTTTTTATTTAAATAAATTCACTGAAATCTATGGTTGGGGGCATAAAGCAGCTTCGATGTAATTAAGTGTAAATTTAGGTCTCTTTTCTCTGACACTTCTCACAGCTCATATAAATATGTATAAAAAATAGCAAGCAAAAACCTGGTGTTCGGTCTTGCTTGACCAACCATAACATTTTCTTACGCACTTCTGTGCGAATCTACTATTTATTTTATGATTAATGATTATTTTTAACAATTATAATTTTCATTTCGTTTAACAACAATAAATCTGCAAACACTTTAAAACAAAAATGGATTATCATGGAACGAAATTACGAATTGGCTAACTGGCATAACTTTACTATCTCAATCGTAAATACATACTCGTTCGTACATACTAAATTCATATTTTCAATACAATAATAGATTTAACAAAAAACGTGGTCATACAATTTTAACTACCACAACAATTGTGTGTTTTTGTTAATAACTAAATACTGCTAAAAGTATTTTTCAGTGTGCTTTTATCATAAAAAGGAAAAAAAAATATATATGAAAAATTTTACAGAAATTCTTGCTATGACGGCTGTGAAAATTTTGTTTTTGCTATCGTACATTGAGGAGCAACAGTTTTAATGTATTTTTTTCTCACTCTGTATGTTTTTTTGTTGTTAATGTCAGTGTTATTTCATTTTTAATAATTAAACATTTTTATAGATTTTTCCCTACATTTCTTCATTTTTTTTTGGCAAAACAGTTTTATTTTTTTTTGATATTAAATAATTACGAGTGTTTTATGTAATGTTTTATTATGAATACAAACAAATGCTGTGGTGTGGTAATTTTGACCTTGTGTAAGGGTAAATGTGTTAAAAATTTTGAAAATTAATTACAAATTTAAAATATGCTCTTAATATGCGTGATAGTGAATGCTTCACGTAATCGGCAAAATGTTTAACACCGCTACTTTCTTTTTTTTAGAATTTAATGCCAATGAACTGGAAGAACTATTTCGAATAAATAGAAATGTCTCGACAAATTTCAAGAAAGTAAAAGAAAACTATTTTTTGAATTAGCAACGAATTCAAAATAACTCAAAATTTTGAGGGTGTTTCAGAATCTTAGAAAACGGTTTTAGTATGTCCTCATCTAGGCCTATAACCTCCATTATATACATATTTGGTAAAACAATGGAATCAAAAGTGCCCATTGTATTGTCACTCTGTATTTATGAACATAATCTGAAGTTAAGAATTTAAAATTCTCTTAAAACATAAAATCTGCATAGGTAAATATTAAATTTAAATAAATGTCACCTTAAGTTTTCTCACGCTCACACACACACACACACACACATCCACATTTTCTCACATTACCAACAAACAATCAACTCTCATTAAATTAACAGTTAAGTTCTTAGTTGAAGTGTTGACTTAAAATAACAAAAAAAAAAAAAAAATATGTTTTTTTCCTTGAATTTGAATCATGTACTCTTGAAAATAAAACTGACATTTGCATTTTCAATGGAAAACTAAAGCAACTAACTAACTAACAACAGCAATGAATGAAAACAACAAACAAAAACAAATAAACGTCATACAAGGTAGAACAACAGCTGTCAGTCATTGAGATGTGGAACAAAATACTGCTCTCACATTAACTGTAAATAAAGATTTGTTTATCTTATCAGTTGCAGTTGAAAATGAGTCAGGAAAGTGGTATATACATATATTTTAATTCTCGAGATTTGTTTTTCAAATCGTCATTACTTATTTTCAAGTATTGACACTTTATTTATTTTGACAGTTGATAGGAGATTTCTGCCCGATGATACTAGAACATTACAACTCTTGAAGATTATTTAAAGTATTTTTCGAATTACTTTTGTAATTAGGGCGTTAGGGCGTAATTGTTTATTTGCAATTCAAATATACATTAAAATTTTTCTGCAAAATCTCAAACTGGCAGAGTTAGTGTTCACTTGAAGTCCTCTACATTTTCGGGATATTTTCAAACAAATAACAGATTGTAGTAAGTACAAAGTCATCTATTTTGTGAATTTTAACTGCCAATAATTACTTCTTGGCAATAGATTCATTTTTTTTTTAATTTTTGTTTAAATGTTGCTAACGATATTTTATTACGACAAGTGAAGAATTCAAAATCATTCGCTTAAAAATTCTGTTGTCACTCTGAAAATAAGTAAATTAAATAACGTATTTTTTACAGTTTAAAATTTTTCTTTTCGAAATTACTGTAAACACTCTGTAAGCAGTGTCTGTATTGTAATGCTCCAAAAAAATTACGAAATAATTCATTACGCTTTAAAATATTTTCTGTTTGCACTACAAAATATCTAAAAACACAAGCATATACATTAGTAATTCAGAAAAAAATACAAAAACACCAGAAGAAATTTAAAAAAAACACAAAATTTACAAGCCAAACAAAATATATCTGCTCGATTTTTTTGTATTTTATTTTAATTTACGAACAACAAATGTGTACTCATTATATATTTAGAAGTTTTAGACATTAAACAAAATATACGATTGCTTTTTGCACTAATAAAAATTTCAAGAAAAACCAATTAACGGTCAAGATCGGCTAAAGAAAAACACTATAACTGTTAAGATATTGTAAAAAATTGCCAAAGGAATTGAGTTTAAAAATCCTTTATTAATTTTGTTTGACTTAAAGAATGACTTTCAAGTTATGACATGATTGTATTCAAGTTTAAAGAGGGGTTAAACCATCGGGTAACAGACAGGCGAGATGTCAAAAATCTAGGTATATTCTTAAAAACCTTACTCCCGCAGCAACAAATAATTTTCTGAACCTGAGATTTCTTTTCTGTAATTTATTTCCTTCAGACACATATCAAACATTACAGTCAATTTAAAACACATAATGTACTGACTAGAATGATGACGCTAGTGATTACGATGACGATGTTGAGGATGATGTATCAACAGTGTAAAAATATACACCAACAAATGTTTACAACAATAACAAAAAACAGCACATAAAATTATTTTTGGTAGCAAAAAATAAATGAAATAAAAAAGGCCAAAACTACACAAAACACACATTTTCCTTAAAATTTTTTTTAGAGCACAGAAATGAAGCAAAAAATAAATAAATAAATAAATGAAGCAACAAGATGAACAAACCGAGAAAAAACTACACAGAAAATATAAAATACAGAAAATGAAAGAGCAAAAAAAAAAAACACAAAATGATTATAAAAAATAAAAGTAACCACAAAATAAAATGCATGCCAAGGATATTTTCAATAGACACAAATACAAAACAAAAAAATAATAAAAAAAATACACCAACAAAAAAATATATTTAAACCACATTTTATGTTCTATATAAGTCATGAAAGCGAAATGGCAGCCGTAAAAAATAAAATACTATAAGGAATGAGGGATTTTGTTTACTACCACTCCACTCCACTCTACTCTACTTCACATCATCATCATCACCATTCTCATTCTCATCATCGTTAGCAGCAGCAACAGAATATTGTTCAGCACGAACAAAAAGGTCAACCATTTATAAAAAATTAACAAAGAGCGCATAAAAAGGGAAAATAATATTTGTTGGCGAAATAGTTGCACAAGAATCTTAAAAAATTAAAAGACTGGAATAGAATAAGGTTTTGTTTGTTATGGAGAGGACGTTTAAACTTAGTTTAAATTATACGAGTAATAAAGATCTAAGTTTAAATATATTCCCATAATGTAGCTGACTGAAAAATAAATTTGTTACAGAGAGCTAGAATTGCTTATTAAATTAAATTAGCAAGTTTAGTTTTGACAATTCCGGTCAATTTCCAATAGTTCTATTAGTGTACGTTCATGTTTTGAAAAATTGTGCAAAATCTCCAGGAAATTATCGCTCGGACAACTGCACGCAAAGAACAAACTTGGTTGTGGTGACCATAATCCAACAGCTTCATAATATGAATAAATTTTAGGGTTGCTGACCATAATATTACTAATGAGTAGCATTATGAAATATCATAATATGATCAAACTTAACCATAATTGATTAATTGAATCATATTATGATTCAATGATCAAATTATAATAGTAGCAAAACCATAATATAAATATGCCCAACCATATTATGATTCCACCTCAACCATAATATGGTAATGTAAAAATAAGGTAGCTGGTATAATCATATTATTGTTGTAGCACAATCAATTAATTTTAATGGTTATAAATATATTTCGGGTATTCACACGGTATACTATTTGGTCATAATGTCCTAATCTAACTATATATGTATATAAAAATGGATGTTTGTATGTATGTGGGTATGTATGTTCCGAATGAACTCAAAAGGCTGGACCGATTTTGATGAAATTTTCAGGGAATCTTCGGAGTCGGTTAAGCCGAGCCGCCGAGTCGTCATATATTAGGACATTAAGAGACCTTTTGTTTACAACACAACAACAACTATTATAATATATTAGGACATTATGACAATAGCAGACCGTGTGAATACCCCAATTATGTTTTTATAGTTATCATAATTTAGTTGTAGATGGAATTTTTGCAACAATCATGTAATTAAGGACTGAGACCGAAAAAACCTTAACACACGTTTATCATCAAAACATATAACCCAAGTATTATTTGATTTGTTTTTTTGATCAAGTTACCTTTATAAAGCATGTATGAAAAGTTTAATCCAATGCAGGTTTAATAACATACAAGGCTCAAAAAGTTCCTGACAGGAACTCTGCTAAAAATTTAGATGCCAAAGACAGAGCACGGAAATTAAAGTCAATATTTTTATGTTGCTGATACCCAAAAGCTGACATAATTTTCCCAAACAGTTCTTTGTTACAAAGGGATCTACGATTACCGAAATTTACATCAAGGAATGTTTACAAAAGAGCATGCTTCCATTCATAAGACTTCTTAATGTGTCCACTTATTTTTGGCCTGATTTGGCATCCAGTCACTGTGGGTGTCCAAAAGTGTTGTAGATTTTTGTGGTCTCATTTTTATTAACATATATGTATGTTAAGGTTTTTTATTGTATAATTTATTTAACCATAAACTCGTTTGCGGCAAAAATTTATGACTATGTAGAACATAGTTGCGACAATCATGTCTTTTCTATGCCTGTATACAATCCTAGTCATTCATTAAATACTATCCACACTATACATATCAGGCTTTTAAAATAAAAATTGTAGACTTTTATAGGTGGAAACAGCGACTTAAAGATGCTCTTCAAAATAACTTTTACAGAGATAGCGGAGTCGATTTGCCGATGCCCTTTAGTGTTTTGGCTCTTATAAATAACCTACGGTTCCAAGAATTTTGCTACACATAGTTATTTTTAAATAAAATATTAAATTCTAGATACTAAAAATCAACCAAATTTTCCCGAAAAGGTTCTTACCTACCAATAACCATTTTTCGGCCCCACTGTGCACATATTTGCCACCACACTATACGTATCTGTTATTATCTATTTGCACAACATTACTCAGATGTTGTTATGCGGTTGTTATTTATTTGTTTTGTGAATAGTTTGCAAATTTTTTATTGTGCAAAATTTGCACTATTTTGTTTATTTTGTCTCTCATTTTGTTGTTGTTTTCATAAACAATTTTGTACAATCTCGTGATAAAAATTCAAATTTCGTTAGAATTTTATCTTATCGCTTGTGAAATTATTATTATTATAATTAATGCAAACTACCAACGACATTCTCTGGCAAACACAACACACCAGCACAATGGAGAGAGATTACGTGAATAGACAATGTGGAGAATGTGGTCGGGAATTGGAATGGTACATGACCCAAATAAATTTTATAATTGTTTGTGTGTTTAACATAAAATTAGATAAATAAGGAAAGGAATTTTGTTGCATGCAAATAACATTGTGTTTATTACTCATAGATAATATTTATCTAATGATTAGTTTTGTTATCTGTTTACCGGAAAATGCATCTTAGACTTATGATAGGATGATTATTATCTTTGGGTTTTTAATAAAAATCTTTGAATTTGTTTGTCGAAAAATACTATATTTGACATTATCCAAAGGAGACAATATCATATATTCGCATAACCATTATATGGTTATCATTAATCATGTTTTTACAAAGCCATATTATGACTGAGGTGGAACCATAATATGGTTGGACACATACATATTATGATTGTGCTACTATAGCACAGGATTATTCATTGTATTATCATAACCAATAGACAAATAATTATAACAAGGGATTATATCAGGCGCGGATCCAGGGAGGGGAAATAAATTAAAATTTATTTTACATTTTTTCCTATTTTTATATTAAAACTTTTCGGTTTTGGCGGAGTTTCCTTTTTTTCAACCCCTCTATTAAATTATGGTTAGGTAGGATCATATTATGATCGTTTATTATTTGAGAGCAATCGTAAAATACAACAATGCTCGATTATGATTACAACAATCATGTTTTTTCTTTGTGTATTACATGTTCTAACTGAAAAAACAGTCAGTTTTTGAATATTGTTGGCTCTCGATATATTTCTATTTCTGATCTTGAAAACGAATAACTAAATTAATTTATTAAACTAATCCTTTGAGGGATAATTTGTTACAAATAATTTATTTCTTTATAAATATTCTTATTATTAAAACTAAAGGCCTACTTTTTTTGCAGTATTCCTTTTTTCTTAAATATTTATTTAGTTTAAAAAAAACTCCTATAATTATTTCTTTTTCCCCCTTCCAAAGTGCATTAATAATTAATTTATTTGAAATTCAAGCAGCCCTCTTTTGCATAATGTGCAGTTTTTTTGCATGTGACTGCTTGATTTTGGTCGATATGTTTTCTTTAAGAATATTAAATTAATTTAATTTAAGTTTGTGTGTATGTTACTTTTGTGTTTTTGCAGTTTGTCAGAATAGAGTAGATCCATAGTAATATAATATTTAAAACATTTAATTGTTGTTGAACTTTGGTAGAAAAGAATATTTTACAAACACGGACAAGGGGTGAGGTTATAGGATGTGCCTTGAAATTTTATTTAAATAAAAATGTATGTGAATTTTTTACAATATTAAATAATTCGAAAAGGTCAAAGATAATAATATGTTTAAGAATATCTGAGAAATGTTTAAAAGCGATTTAATACCAGAATTTATGATGAAATTATTGTGCTTCAAAAGTTAATATGAATATATTTTGAATATCATGTAATTTTTGCCCCAGCAATTACAAAATTTTATTTATTTCGAGTATTTAATATTTAAAGTAATAATACAATTTTTTTTTTTACTTTCAGGTAATTCATTTATTAATAGACGATAACGTTATAAACAGAAGCATGAAATATTTATATATGTATAATGTAAGTTGGACATTTTGAAGTCAAAGTCTACATTAAATATTCTACTATACAGATAGAAAACTGTCATGACTAATTCGTGAATCTATGAATAGTTATAATAAATCCAGTTTTCGCTGTATTTAACAATTTTATCAACAATAGGCAATAGAACAATATTTTGTAAACCAATTTTTATACCCTTCACCCTCGTGAGAAGGGTAAGTTTGGCATTCCGTTTGTAATTTCCACAATATAATTTTCCGACCCTATAAAGCAGCGAAGCGCGTTCATATTGTTGAGATTACGAACATTTTCGTCAATTATAGTATAAAGTATATATATTCTGGATCCTTATATCCGTCTGTCTGTTGAACTCAACTTTCCGAAGCCCCCAAATAACTTACACGATTCATACATCAATATATTCCGGTTTGGTTGCTATTTTAAATCGAGAAAATCGGTCCACAAATGGCTGAGATATAAGGGAAAAACCAGGACAACCTCGATTTTTGACCTATTTTTGAACAATATCTGGATTACTACGTCATTATTATTGACAATATGGATAGATATTTCAAAGACCTTTGCAACGACGTATATAAGACCATAGTAAGTTGGACATACAATGGGTCAAAATCGGAAAAAATATTTTTTTAACCGAATTTTTTTTTGTCACCAAAAGTTTTTTTCGCTAAAAATTACAAAAAAAAAATTAAAAAACAATTAAAAAATTTTTTTTCCAAAAAATGAAAAAAACAATTTTGGAACAAAAATAAATTTTGTTTATCTAAAAATATTTAGAATTTTTATATAAGATTCGGCACAGCCGAATATAGCTCTCTTACTTGTTTTAAGTGAATCTAACAATTCTTGAAAACACGTCCGTAATTAAATATCGAAATAAAGGTGTCATGACGACTGTTAAAAAAATTAAATCGTCAAATACAGTTTCTCTAAAAATATTTGTTTTGGAAATACATACTGATTTTTTTTTACTGAGGTGAAGGGTATAAAAAATTCGGCACTAAAAATTGTTTTTGACGAAATAGTTTTTTTGATGATTAGACATTTTACAATAAAATATAAGTCTTTGTGGTTTCTTCAAAATACCGTAATCCTTCATAAAATTTTCGGCTTTGGTATTCGGCCCAATTTTGACCTACAACGTATATTGGTATTAGACCGATTTTTGGTATAATCCGAAATCTAATATACGATCGGATTTCAATACTTTTTTGAACCCTCAACATATTTATAATGCATTTACTAAAGTTCATGGAACACCCTAAATATATTTTTATAAAAAAAGAGCTAAAAAGTTTTTTTTTTTCGTTTTACAAAATGTTGTAATAGTCTCAAATTACAGAAGAATACAATACAAAGTTCAAGTATTAACAAAATTGTAAAAAACTAAAATAATTTTAAAAAATACAATTAAACCTAAAAAAATATGCAATATTAACCTTTTAGTGACCATGATATAAAATATTAATAGACATTTGGGGTGTGTTTTAAACAAAAAAAGTATTATTTTATGACAAAACAATAAACATAGTTCAAATAGTCTTATTAGTTTAGAACTTTTTTGTTAAATTAGGACATTATGACAATATGATCAATTATATTTATTTAAATACAAAATAACATATTCACTTCTCTAAAAATAACAGTAGTTGTTGTTACATATTTCCAAATATATTTCCCATATAATCAGGGAAAACTAATAATTCATTTTAATCCAATATAAGTTTGCCTTTCTCGTCTCGTTGAACATAAAAGGGTTAATGAACTTGCGAGAGATATTTTTTTTTTGCTTGTTATTAAAAACATTCGATACTTTTTATGTACAAATTAATGTAATTTCATGTTTTCAGCTAAATGTGACCAAAAAAATAAGTTTGAAATTTCAAACTTATTTTCCTCAAATTTTTTTTTGTGACAGCAAACATATTTTTAAAATAATAAAAAAAGTGTTTTTCGTTCTGCTGACAGAATGAATTGACACATGAATTTTTATATATAATTAAGAACCAATTGTTAATAATAATAATAATAATAATAATATCCCTCTACAAAAATATAAATACAATAAGGGGTATATTGTATGTATTTTTGCACAAAACATTATTAATTAGAAAGTTTTGTTTGCCTCACTCTCCATGTTACCAAATACTTCCAGCTTCGGATTTATATATTTAGCTCTACCACAAAGTTTGCCAAACTTTTTTTTTTAGTTGTTTAATATCTCATTACCAAAAAGTTTATTTTTTTCACGTTACTTTGATTAAATTAGAACAAACTAAAAAATAAAATCAAATACATGATGCTTTAACCCTCTAAACCGCAAGAGTGCCTCAAGGCATGCAAGAATACAAAATACCAATTATCTAAAAAAAATAATTATAATTTTTTATTAAATTTAACTGTGAATTTGGTTACAGATTTATTAACATTTGCCTCGTAGGTCGAAATGCATTCTGAATTTTAGTTTTTGTTCTGTCAGCTGTTTTGTGGGTGATGTTATAATTTTAGCACGTGAAATTTTGTGTGTCATTTTTTTTTTTTTTAAATCAAAGTTTTACTAACTTTTAGTCGCCCGATCTATTCGAAATATTTTTTATTAGTTCTTTTTAATTAGTTTTTCAATAAAATCGTATCATAATTATTGTTTTTTACACCTAAACCGGCAAGAATGCCCTGAGGCACTCTTCACCTTTTTGCACCTGGTTCCTAAACTTAATTTGCAAATTAGTTTCTGATGGCTGTTCTGAGTTTATTGGTTCATAATTACCCTATAAAAAATTATTCGACAACTTTTTTTTTAAGCTTTTTAAAGTTTGCGGGTTAGAGGGTTAAATTTCAATATATTTTAAACAACAAAATAACGTTGTCATAAGAACATTAAAAGATTATCGAGCATGTGTTTAAAAAAAAATATAATCTTTTTTTAATTAAAAAAGAGCTAAATACTTTATTAATTTCTTTTTAGAAACAATGTGTAACATTATTATTTCAATAGTTTTTTTTTTAAATTTTTAATTTTTATCTTATCACAAGAATTTGTTGTTTTCTTGGTGTAACTGTACTAAAACTGTGTCAAATTTAATAGAGAAATAACAACAACAACAAAAATTGCAAAGATTTTTTGCAAACTAAATAAAACATAAAATAAAAATATGCCTGCAAATAATGATTGAGTGTTTAAAAAGACTGAAAAGCAAAGAAGATAAAAACATTAATATTGAAATATGAGTATTTTAGGGTTTATTTTGATAAGATAAGACAAAAACTACAACAAACAAAAAACTTTAAATCATTGAACATTAACATAGGAGTGACCAAGAAACAAGGTGTTTAACACTCATTATTTTAATCGCCTATACTTCACTAACTTTATAAATATTAATTGAATAATAATTTTCATTCAAGATACGGTCGATTGCACAGCTGACATTGATGGGGGCTTTGATTTGATACTCCCATCTTTGCAGTTCTTTAACTTGTTTAGATCATTTCTAAAAGTTACTCAGCTGATCTTATTTTGTTATTAGAAAGTGAAATAAATATTTACATATTTAAGAAACTATTTCTTAACAAAATATTTGTTAATGACAAACAATATTTGAACGTAATCTTTTGTCGCAGTTAAAATTACTCAATACCCAATAAGCAATAAACTTGAAAAATATTTGAAAAAATTAAATATTTTTCAAACAAAATACATATGGCTTCAATTTATGTTTCCTTTTTACTTGTGTAATACAACTGTAATTAAATTGTTTGACTATAATTCAAGGCTTGAATTACACTTGAACTCCAGTAAAAATGCTAATTGGAAAATAAATTCTGATATTATTATTAGACATAGAACAGTGGACAAATCGTGAAAATAGTGTGTAAAGGTGCTTTTCATGTTCCTAAAAATTTACAGGAAACACAAAAAGCGTTCTAATATACTTTGTTTTAAATACAGGGTGGGCCAAATTCGACTGACTGATTTAAAGTACTTCCAAATAAGCATTTTTACTGGAATTCAAGTTGAAGCCTTGAATTATAGTCAAGCAATTGATTTACACTTGTATTACATTTTATTTCAATAGCATTCTCCAGTAAAGTAAAAAGGAAACATAAATTCAAGCCATATGTTTAAATATTTAATTTTTCAAATTTACATACATTTCCATTCAAGTCAAATTCCAACAAAATGTTCAAGTGCTTGACTTTTTGGTGCCTATTTTGGGTTGTTTTTTTTTATTTTTTGTTTTTGCTGGTAGTCATACTTAAGGCAAGAACGTGTACCTTGATTTAAATTGGGAAAAACAATTCTCAAACTACTTTTAAACTACAATTAAAATATTGTTTTGGAAAAACCCAAAGGAAACGTTATACAATCTAGGTCATTTAGTTATTTACTTAATATTTACAGTTGGGTATTGAACCTTTGACCTTAATACATATAGGGCGACACTATCAACTAAATTATTTAAAGGAAATTCACTTTTGACAACTTAATTGCTTCAACAAAAACTTAATGTTACAATTTCATAATATTAACAGAAGTTACAATAGCAACTAAATAAACTTTATGTTCTTTGCAAACCTTCTATAGTTAATTTAATTATTGGCAGTTGTCAACCAATAGATAGTTGTTTGAGTCATGTAACCTTTATCCTTGATCTAACATACTTAGAGGGCAGGTGAGGTGGCGAATACTGAAATTTATATCTGAGAAATAATTGTTCATCCTAAAAATAGGTTATTCCACATTGTGTTAAGTCTATTTGTATCGATTGCGTTCTCATGAACAATGGACAAATATGTGTTCGTTAAGGGTTTTCTAGACATACATAAGTATTTATTATCCCTACCGTTGTTACAGCTTTTATGTTCTATATTAGAGTATAAATAAGGAATAATAGAGAAATATATATGAAAAAGAATGACATATTGTTCCTTGCTATCCATTCATACACACAAACACACAAAAATAAGCTTAAATAAACCACAAAATTGTATAACATCAAAGTTGCAAAAGACCATAAAGAATCTATTTTCATTCAGCGTGTGAATGGTTATAAAAAGAAATAAAACGGCAGCAGTAGAAGTAGCGGCAGCGGCAGTGGATAGATGTGGATGTGGCAAGCAATAGAATACATGACTGGAAAATAATGTCACTCACTTTCGTTAACCTTGACCAAGAATAATCTGGGCATTGTATACACGTACGTGTGTACATGAGGTAATACATGCTCCAAACAACACACATTAGGGGGCAATCTTAAAGAAAAGGAAAATATTTTTAAAAATTTAATCTTATATAGAACGAATGAATAATTTTGTAAAATTTAATTTTATTATAAAGAAACTTGTCAAATAAGTAAATACTATCATCATATTTATCACTATTTTAAAACAAAGATAAACGATTTTCCAAAAATTATATAAAATTAATATATAGAAGAACATTTGATACCAAAATGCTAAGAAGTTCAGTCGTCTATTGGGTGTATGACTTAAAAATGCGGATGTTTTAAAAAGTTTTGCTGTTATTTTGATTTATTCAAAGTATTGGCCATTGTTAGATATCATCTTTTCCCATCTTTCTGCCAACATATAGATTCCAAGCAAAAAGAACTATTCATCTTTTGAGTGCAAGAACGAATCAAGCCAATATCGGATACTCTGTTCCAAATTGAAGCGTATCCCAGGGAGAACATAATTTATGTTTGGCAGCATATTCTGGGCGTTTTTCGGCAAATGCTTGCTTCAAACGAATCAGTTGCGTTCAGTACAGGTGATAGTCTAATTAGATTTTAGCAGCTCGTAATAGATAGGAACCTTTTGCTCCCACCAAATATAGAGAATTACCTTAACGCCATGGATATTTTTCTGTAGTGTCGATTCGGCTGGTGGGCCGGGCTTCACATACGATCTCTTACGCTTCGGGTTATCATAATGGATCCCTTTTTCATCGCAAATAATGATTCGTTGCACAAATGATTTTCTTTTATAGCGTTCAAGCATCATTTCAGACAAGCAAAATCGACTTTCAATGTCTCTCGGCTTCAATTCGAATGGTAACCAATTTCCCTGCTTTTGGATGAATCCTGCTTGCAAACGTTTTGAAATTGTTTTTCGAGTTGCTACCAAAGGTTTTGCAAGCTCTTGTTAAGTTTGACAACAATCTGCATGCCTCCAATTCTGGGTCTTCAAACTTGTTTGACTGGCCGGGGTGATCTTTGTCTTCCGCATTAAAAAATCATCACTTCTGAACCTCTCGCACCATTGTAATCGATGGAACACATTTGGTGAGCAATCAGTGTGCTTCAGCGGCACTTTTTTTAAAATTAAAGAAGTAAAGCAAAACTTCCCGCATATAACGCTTTGTTGGCACAAAATTCGTAATTTTCGAACCAAAAAAAAAAACCTTTGTTGTTTACCCTATAATGTTAAATTGCTAAGTGAGAAAATGACATCTAAGTTATTAAAAACAAAAGAAAAAAGAACTACCACATCTTTAAGTCATACACCCAATATAATTTTGTTTTATGAAAATCATCTTTTTTGAGAGGTTTTCAAACAAAATTTTGAAAAAATATTAAAATTGTTTAGTGAGTTCTATAGATTCATCATCAGGTGAATCGTAAATTAACCATATTATGGTTCCCACAATCACTTAAATAGTTACTGTGAATATAATATTGTTTAAAAACGTGTAACAATGTTGAAATGGTTACAGTAAACATGCACAACTATATTTTTTCTCTGCGTGTAAAACACATGATGAGTAACAAATTTAATTATTATTTAAATAAAATTTAAATGAACTGCCAACAGATGCCACCCTATTAATCCGTTTGTTTGCGACAACAATATGCCGCCTCATGTAGTTGCTTCATTTTATTACAAAACTTTTGTAAAAGGATAAAATGAAGATAAAAATGTCGAAAAACTACCAAAGTTAAGAATGAAGCAATAACCATTATTATTTATATAAAACTAGAATTCAGCAAAGAGATTTATTTCGGCATATTTAAATTGGCGTTTTTATGCTATTTATGTAGATTGAGTATTAAATATTAATCCTCTAGAAATCGCACAGTTTTCAGCTAAATTCACAAAATAAAATAACTGTGGATTAGATACAGAATTAAGTTTCATTGATACCAGCATAACGTGGCAAAAGTGTGTTTTTCACATTTTGCACCTCAACCATATTATGGTTGCAGGTCAACCATACTATCATATTACAATATCATAACCATAATATGATTGAACCCAACCATATTATGATTGCACATCAACCATAATATGGTTGTGTAAAAACTTGATACAAATAATATGATTGAGCCCAACCATATTTCAATAGCAGAACCATAATATGATCCCAACCATATTATGATTCCACCATATTATGTTTAAGATGCATTCATAATAGGTTGGATTCAATCATATTGTGATTGTGCTACTGTTATAATATGATAGTTGATATTGTGGTTCACAAGGGATAATAATATTGTGGTCATATACGAACCATAATATAATTTTTGCACCTTCACAAATGCCAATTTACAAACGTTTCATGCTTCCGAAAAAGTTCTATGCTTAAAGTTTCCAAACTTTAAACTTTGTACTAAATAAATGCCAAAGGCTCTTGAATAAATTGTTATTGATAATCGTTCTATAACAATTTGAAATAAACTATTCTTGCACGTTTTAGAGTTATTTTAAATCATAGCTTAAAACGTTCATTTTACTTAATTTTTAATCTACAATACACTACAATACATAATTATTGTATTTATTCTCTCTTAATTTTCCATGAATTACTGACAATTTAATTAAGATAAAGTCAGGTCAGGGTTTTTCTTCTTGTCTTTCTGTCAATTTCTGTTAAAAATAAACATTCATTTCGGTGTAAGTCAATTAATTATTAAAATTAAAGAATTTCACAAAAGGCTTATAATGAATAGTGAAAAAGACAACGACTGAAACATTAAATCGAATTTATGCGTCATTTTCGAAAAAACCACAGCAAAATTCAATTTCGTGTCCTCCTTAAAAAGAGTATAACTAGGTGTATGTATGTATGTAGTATATGAAGGAGTAAATATTGCATTTTTACTAGTATTTGTACAAGTCCATTATATTGTATTGTATAGAGTACTTTTACATTTTTGCACAGCACGTTCTGTGAAGGTCAGGTTTTACGGAACGAAAAAGAAAAACTTAAATTGTGCTATTTTATATTTATTGTATTGTTATCGAAAAAACAGCTCTAAAAGAAAGAAAAGAAAACTGCTCCTGTTAATGCAGCATAAATTTACACAACTAAGGAAATAAAATATTTTAAAACACCGTCACTAGCAGAACACAGTAGAAGACTTGAAATATTTTACTAACAAAATGAGTGACGGAATGAATGAAGTTAAGGAAACAGGTGTTAAGGATAACAGTGTAAATTATATGAAGAGATTCTCTTCTCTGCGTTTTCGTTTAAACTTTCCTTCCAACATTAAAATAAATTTCCTGTTATTAAGGGAAATGAAATAAGGAGTTTAATTTAAGTTCAGAGTTAAATATATTCTTTAATTAGACGTGTTCTAAAACGAATTTTTAAATAGCTGGCTGACCTTTAAAAATTGCTTTAAATTGACAGGATTACTTTCGGAGACCTTTATTATTTTTTGATGAAATGAAATTTTCGTTTCAGTTTCGTTATTAAGCTTTTATTTTGCTATACCAGCATTTATCACACAAGTTTACACGCATATATTGGATTTTTGTGTTCATTTCTTCTACTTTTTTTTGGTTAAACCGCACCTTCATTACACTAAAATTACAAAAAAATATATACACATACTCACAACTCACACATAGTAAATGGCAACATTCTTTAACCAAAAAAAAAAAAGAAATAACCCGGTAAAATAGTCAATAAAATGTGCTGGAATATGGTTTTTGAACATGCCATCAAAACAACCGAAACAATGTCAAAGCGACCTTAGTCCTTTTGTTTCTTGTTGATGTTACCACAATTTAAAAATACAAACATTTTAAATTGTAAAAAAAAACTAAATTGTTTCAATTTGGCTGAAAACATTCTGACTTTTGTCAGAACCAATTTGGTAATAGCAAATAGTGTTCTGAATTTGTGGGTATTATTAGTTATTAGTTTAATGCAGCGGACAATATATAAAATAATTTTGATAAAGCACGATTTTATTTTATGAATCAAGGTTCTGTAATGTACAGCACTCAAAGATTTCTATAATAAAAATACCAACAAAAACAAATAAGAGAGCTATATTCGGCTGTGCCGAATCTTATATACCCTTCACCAAATTATACTTCAAAATAAAAATTTTAAATATTTTTAGGTAAACAAAATTTATTTTTTTCCAAAGTTGTTTTTTTAATTTTTTGGAAAAATTTTTTTTCGAATTTAAATATTTTTTTTTTTTTAATATTTAGCGAAAAAAAATTCGGGTTATAAAATATTTTTTTCCGATTTTGACCCATTGTAGGTCCAACTATGATCTTATATACGTCGTTGAAATATCTATCATTAGATGTCTATATTAATCACTTAGTAATCCAGATATACGCCAAAAATCGAGGTTGACCTGGTTTTTTCCTTAAATCTTAGCCATTTGTGGACTGATTTCTCGATATCAAATAGCAACCAAGCCGGAAGAATTTGATGTATGAATCATGTATGTAAGTTATTTGGGGGCTTCGGAAAGTTGAACAGACAGACGGACATGGCTTAATCGACTCCGCTATCTATAAGGATCCAGAATATATATACTTTATAGGGTCGGAAAATTATATTATGGAAATTACAAACTTAAGTGAAGGGTATAAAAACACATTTGGGGGCTCAATTTTATTTAGGTACATGCAAGCAGAGAAAAAATGAAGTAATACATGATTATTACAACCATTTAAATTTTTTAACAATATTATGGTTACTGTAATTATGTATATGAATGCGGTAACCATAATATTTTAAAGTTTCCTTTCACATGATTGTAGCAATCATATATATAATTGTAATAAATAAATATGTGTTTGTGGCTACCATTTTTATGATGTAATACTTCACCATATTATGTTGTTCTCGGATTATGGTTATCATACTCTAAGAACAACATACATATTATGATATAATGATTAATCATGAACATGATTGCCACAAACACATATAATTTATTTACTACAATCATATACATATATGATTGTGACAATCATATAAATGATTCAGTGAAAATAGTATGATTAAAAAACTTGTGAACATTTTGAAATGGTTATGGTAAACATGTACAACTATATTTTATCTCTATATTTAAGGGAACTACAAGTGGCACCATCGACTTTTTACTGAAAAAAGTTGAATAGTCGATTTTTTTGTTTTGTTTTTAATTCTTATTGTAAAAATTTAAAAAATGTGTAACCATAGTAAACATATATTTTTTAAATAAAAATAGGACCAAAAGTGCAGGTAGTGCCATTGGTAATAGAACAAGTTGTTCTATCATGTGTCCAATTTCAAAAACTAACTTTAATATAAGGAAAAAGTGCAATTGAGTCCCACTTTCTGAATTCTTATTCATTAGAATAATGAATGATTTCTCTTTTGTTATGATCATATATATTTAATTTCATGTTTCAGGTTCGTTATTACACAGAAAAAAGAAATTCATAATTGGAATGAATTTTGTAATAAATATTATTAATCGAACTTGATTTTTTTTCCCAAACTTTTTTCATTCAGAATAAGAACATGTTCATAAATATTATTAATTTGTACATGACGGAAATTTTTGCTTTTTTTGCATAAATTTAATAATATTTTATAATAAATTGAATTATAATTGCATTATCTAATGAATTAATTCAAAACTATTTGCATAATAGCCATATATTGGCCAATATTTTAAGATGAATCAACAATATCTGAAAATTGAAAATATTAAACATAATAAAATATAAATAAACATAAATCATATCATCCCCTTAAAAAAATTTAATCATTTTCGCGCATATTGGCTCATTTTGTAGCTGAAAATCATAAAAATAAATAAAAAATTTTCCAAGAAAAATTTCAAAAATTTTTCAACAACATAAAAATATAAATGAAATTGAAATTATATTTTTCAAGCCTTCTAGATTTAATTTGAAAACATAAAATATGAACAAAATCTTAATATTTAAGAAATTATTTATAAATGTTATGAATTGAAATCAATGAAATCAAATCATAATATTTATCTTGAAACTTTTTTCTGTGTATAGAAAATTAAACAGGTACAATTAAAGATTTTAACTCTTTCAGGATCATGTGTAAAAATTCAAAAAGTACCATTCGAAAACTAAAATACAAAAGAAGATAAAACATACAATTTCCCACAAGCACCTGTCAAACTTGTATTATCAATGTACTCAATGTTTTGGCGAAAGTTTGTGTGACATAAATAAACAATACGTTCATTTTCACAAGAACAATTTTGCTTTAAAAAAGTACCGTGCTTTTTACCCAAATTTTGACTTGTGCATTCGAATTCAAAAAAACATCATGCTAGTTAATAAGTAATTGTGTGGCTAGAGGAACTAATGTTTAAAATTGCATCAAAATTGGTTCTATAATTTTAAATAAAATGATTATTCCCGTTTTTACCCTCTTTTGGTACTTTGTTTTACCCATTGAGGTAATAAGCACTATCAAAGGGGGCAAATTGTGTTAAAAATATTTAACTGTTCAGCATATTACAGCTTATTAGCGAAATTATCGGCATAACTTTAGAATGTTTTCACAAAGTTAACGCAATTATTACAATTATTTTCACGCAACATTATTAACTCTCTCTCTCTTTCTCTTTTATCATTGAAAAACAAACAATAAAAAATCCTTGCTCATATTAAAACACCCCCTATAAGGCCCCTTCAATTGGAGTAGGGTGCAAAACATACAAAAGGAGAATTTTCCTTTAACTTTTACCTGAACAAATAAATACACTCTCATATAAACTCATACATGTACAAACACACCTACGAGACACACACACATGCATGCATATAGCAAGTGTACCCTGCAGTTTTAAAGGCTATATTGTTTATAGCTACTTAGACAGGTCTTCAAGCATTACCTATTCCAACCAAAATCCGTAGTTAAGTGGGTGGCAACTAGGGTGTCAAGTTTAATCGAGTTTTATTTTAATCGAATAAAAGTTCATAATATTTTTTATTAATGAGTGACAACCCTACAGGCAATAACAAATCTAATAATTACAGAAATGTCCTCCTTTAAATGCTTAAAATGATGGTTGGTGGATAAGCAATGCATTCGTTAATACGAAACTAGTTCCAAGGTTTGCAGGATATGTTTATGCATACACTAGTATTGGTGTAATGTTTGCTGTAGTTGTTGGGTTAAATAAATATAGGCAAAATGAAATAAAATAAAAAAAGTGCTGAGAAAAAATAAATAAACTTTTTTCTAGTACATCATGAATTATTTAAGAGTTTTTTTTTTATTCATTTCAACCATATAACCATTCATTCTTTCGTGCTTTCCTCTGCAACTGAACAAAACATTTACACTACTGAAGAGAGAAGAAACAACAATAATAAATACATACATAAACATACTATAAACAGAATTAGTTTGAATAACAACTAGGAGCTGAAGAAGAATAAAAAACCAAAATGAAAATATTTAATAAGGTCATAAAAAGCAGGATACGAGTACCCACTCATATACAACATGCAACTTGTTGTACAAATAAATTTATACAGTTGTATTGTTTTTTTTTTGTAGTTCTTTGAGCAACATCACCACACACACAAGTTCAGTTCATATACATCTCTTACGATTTTAAGCACTTTTATATTTCTGCGCTTCTATTGTATTATTTTTTTTTTTTTAACATTTATGAAAAAAATCCTTGGACTCTTATCTGACGACTCGACTCTGCTTGACTAAACCAGAGTATAAATAAAAATAAAAAAAACATGAAATAAAACTAAAGAGTCACACAAAAATATTAATCCCTGTTGGTTTAAGTCCTTGGGCATATTAAAATATATGCCCACAAACAAGAATATACTGCATACACATAAATAAGAGTGTGTTGACCAAGGTTGTTTCCAAGAAAATAAGAAAAAAATAAGGTTTCATAAATTAAGGTAAAATAAAGAATTTAAAAATCCCACGTTATAAAGGGATTGGCCAACTTAATGACCATACATGCATGCAAATGTTTCCAAAGAAAAAAAAAAATTACAAAACTTTGCTTAATTTCTAGGCAATTAAAATTGTTTATACAATATTGTAAATTTCTATTTACGGTATTGTATCAACACAGTTCATTGGGTTATACAATTTAGAAACAAAATACAAAAATATTTATTTAACAATTCCGTTTATTTTATTGTATTTTTAAAATGTTGTTAAGCAAATACAACTTATATTGGTTATTTTGAATACGTTTTACATTTACAAATAAAACACACACTCATGCTTTTACATACATACTTGCATCCCTGCAGTATTAATTTTCACTCTTATACCACACACTAGTTACGATTGAGTCCACTTGTTATACACTTCACCTTCGTAAGAAGGGTATATATAAGTTTGTCATTCCGTTTGTAATTTCCACAATATCATTTTCCGACCCTATAAAGTATATATTAATATAGATAGCGGAGTCGATTATGCCCTGTCCGTCTGTCAGTTGAAATCAACTTTCTGAAGCCCTCAAATAACTTACATACACGATTCATACATCAAATTCTTCCGGCTCGGTTGCTATTTAATATCGAGAAAATCGGTCCACAAATGGCTGAGATATAAGGAAAAAACCAGGACAACCTAATTTTGACCTATATCTGGATTACTAAGTCATTAATATAGAAAATAAGGATATCTAATGATAGATATTGCAAACACCTTTGCAACGACGTATATAAGATCATAGTAAGTTGGACCTATAATTGGTCAAAATCGGAAAAAATATTTTTTGACCCGAATTTTTTTTCACGAAAATTTGTTTTCGCTAAATATTAAAAGAAATGTAAAAACAAAAGATATATAATTTTATAATTTAAAAAAAAAACAATTCGAAAAATTTTTTTACCGCATTCGATATCGAGTAAATTCGATAGTAATTTTCTGAATTGAGATTACGGCATTCGATATCGAGCATGAAATTTAGTACATTTTGTTATAATTACGATATCGAAATCATTTTTCGATACGATAGTTCATTCGCGGTAATTCGGCCCCTGGAAAAAAAAAATAAATTTTGTTTACCTAAAAATATTTAAAATTTTTATTTTGAAGTATAATTTGGTGAAGGTTAAGATTCGGCACAGCGAATATAGCTGTCTTACTTGTTTTATTTTTATCCAATTAACCATAACCAATGAAGAACAAATGTAGTTGTACATGTTTGCCATAACCATTTCAACATATTTACAAGTTCTTTAAGACTAATATGGTCGCTGTAATTATGTATATGATTGCGGTAACAATAATATGTTAAAGTTGCGATTGATATAATTGTAGCAATCATACAAATGTTTGTAGTAATTATGTATATGTTTGTGGCAACCATGTTTATGATGTAACACTTCACCATATTGTGTTGTTCTAGTGATTCATCATGAACATGATTGCCATAAATAAACATTTATTTACCACAACCATATATATGATTGCTACAATGATGTGAATGTTAACATTAACATATTATGGTTACCGCAATCATAATATGTCTTAAAAATTTTGAAATGGTTATTGTAAACATGTACAACTATATTTTTTCTCTGTGTGCTATTTCCCTTCGTCTTACAAATGTTCTCTCATCACTCACTGCCTCTTATATTGTATTTGGATTCATCCAAAAAGAGAACAGTATTCCATTTCAGTCACGACCAGTTTAAAGGTTCCTTGGCATGTTTTTTTTTAAATAATAGGCTTTTTTTGCTTTGCGACAGACCATTTGCCTCAGATCAGCCTCATTTGCCCTGTGGTTAACAGTTCGGGAGCTAAATTCCAATTTTTGATTATTAATAGCTTGCCGAGGAGTTATTTCTGGGAATTTCTTAAAATATCGTGCTATTAAATCATCTGACAAGTGTTTTGTTTTTACAGTACCTATTTCACGTAATTTATTTTTAATTTTTAATTTTTGAAGCTGATGATTTATTAATTGAATATTTATTATATTGAATTCGTCTATTATTTTGACTTTTATAAAAAGAAATTACAAAAATAAAATAAATATTGAAATAACATCGTTTTCCAACATATTCTTTATGTTTTAC